>NC_053163.1:180920870-181118370 GCF_016835505.1 Polypterus senegalus
TTTGACAAACTCCAAGCAGACTGTCATATGCATCTGATTGATGGAGGGCCACTGAGATGGTTATCCTTCTGATAGGTTCTCCCTTCTCAGCAGAGGACTTCTGAAGCCAAATTACAGTGGCCATTGGGTTCATACCACAACATGACGGTCTGAATACCTACATGTATGAGAGATTTCATGTTTTGAATTTTAATAAATTTACAAAACTTTCTGGGAGCATGTGTTCACTTTGTCATTATGGGTAATTGAGAGTACATTGATGGGCAAAAACTGCAAATTTACCCACTTAAAATTAACGTTACAACAAGATATTGTGAGCAGAAAGTGAAGGGAGTATGAATACTTTTTTAAATCCATTGTAGGTAGATAGATAGATAGATAGATAGATAGATAGATAGATAGATAGATAGATAGATAGATAGATAGATAGATAGATGTGAAAGGTGCTATATATTACGATGTGAAAGTCGTTATATCATAGATATATAGATGTCAAAGGTGCTATATAACAAGATGTGAAAGTCACTATATAATAGATGGATGTTAAAGGTGCTATGTAATAGATAGATAGACAGATATTAGAGGCACAATATAATAGATAGATAGATAGATAGATAGATAGATAGATAGATAGATAGATAGATAGAAACGGTGCTATATAATAATAGATAGATAGATATGAAAGGCACAATATAATAATCGATAGACAGATAGATAAGATGCTATATAATAACAGATACATAGATGTGAAAGGTGCTATATAATAGACAGATAGATAGAAAAGGTGCTATATAATAATAGATCGATAGATCTGTGGTGGGCTGGCGCCCTGCCCGGGGGTTTGTTTCCTGCCTTACGCCCTGTGCTGGCTGGGATTGGCTCCAGCAGATCCCCGTGACCATGTAGTTAGTATATAGCGGGTTGAATAATGGATGGATGGATGGATAGATATGAATGGCACAATATAATAATTGATAGATAAATAGAAAAGGTGCTATATAATAACAGACAGATAGATAGATAGATAGATAGATGCTCTCCCATGGCACAGTTTAAACCATCAGTCATGTAATTCTGTTGACTTCATTGAAGAATGAGGAATGTGACACCGGAGATATTTTGAGTAATTTAAGTTAAGCTTGTACGTATGGACATAAATAAAGGTACACATCTGTAGAGTTTCACAAATGCACCATTGTTAGCAATTTCTTGTTATCAAATTTCATGTGAGACCGCCTGTCCATTTGTTTTACAACCATAGCTGGTGTAGTCCATCCAAGAGGACCAGACGTCATCTGAGACTGCATTCTGAGCCTCCTTTCAGGTTTCGCACTTACACAGTTTTTGTTTGTCTTGCAGGACGGTGCACCATCAGCAGCCATGAGTGGGAAGGTTGGAGTTGAGGTTCTTGTTGTGGGAGGTGCTTCCCCGCCAAATGAAGCCAAAGCACCCCTTGGACCAAATGACAGCTTAGCACAGAAGGCGTGCCCTCCGACCACAGCTTTTATATTACCAGGTACAAAAAAAATTGAATATAAATTGATTTTTTTTCATGTATAGTGCATCTGTCTATTGGACCTGCTTAATGATGGTTTGTAGTCTGGGCTGGGTGGGTTGGTGGTCAGACTGTTTATTATACATTATATGTGAAGTGTGATGCTGAGGTTAGGTGCGGCTTGGGGTCATCGGTTCAATTTCTGTGCCACATTTCGTGTGAATGCCTGCATATTTTTTATGAAGTTTTTGTGTTTTTTCTTTGAATTTTCCAGTTTAATCTCCAGCCTCATATGCATGCATTTTAAATTGATCAGGCTGTAATATGTAAATATATTGGTTTATGTCTGCCTTGTGCCTGATGTTGCTGACATGGGGTTTATTTCCCTGCAACACTGTAATGAAAAAAGTAGGTCTCTGAAACAGATGCGAGGAGTGACTAGGGTCCAAGTGCTAAGACGCAATACCGTTTCTCATTTCACAAGTCAGATGCTGTAATTTGATCCCGATTAAATGTTAGTATTTGTCCATGCATTAGAACAGTAGAACAATCAAGATGAGAGGAGGCCATTCGGCCCAACAAAGCTAACCAGTGTGGAGACTGGCCCAGACACAGACAGGCGGACACCGATGGTTCACCAACCAACACACATTTATTTACAAGTTCCATATTTACAAGTGCACACAACCCCAGTACTCCTGTACCAAATCACCCTTCAAGTCCAGGCCTTCCTCAACTATGCCTTTCCTTCACCGCCTCCACTCCTCTCCTGAAGGCTTCTTTTATATTCACCCGGACGTGCTCCCTGGTGTGGCGGAAGTGCTGGCTGTGCACCCGGAAGCACTCTGGATGTCCCTGGTAATCGTTCCCCCAGCACCTCCGGGTGTAGCAGAAGTGCTGGCGTCCAGGGCTCCTCAGGCATTTGGGCGCCCCTGGTGGTGACCATGGGCCACTATAAGGTTGAGCTTCCATACTCCTTTCCCATGGTCCCCATAGCCACCACGGCGGTCGCCCCCTCGAGGACCGGAGGAGGCGTAATTCCTCCTTTGGTCCTTTCTTGGCGTCCCGGTTGGGTACCACCCGAAGCCGCTCACCACACCAGTCTTATCCACTTAATTCTTCCAAAATAACATCAAGTCAGGCTTTGACGGTCCCTAAAGTCCTGCTGTCTACCACACTATTTGGTCACTTATTCCATGTGTCTGTAGTTCTTTGCGTGAAGTAAAACTTCTTAATATTTGGGTGAAATTTACCCTTAACAAGTTTCCAGCTCTGTCCCCATGTTCTTGATGAACTCTTTTTAAAATAATAGCTGTGATCCACTGGACTAATTCCCTTCTTAATTTTAAATACTTCAATCATGTCTCCTCTTAATCTTCATCTCCTGTAAAGGCTCAGCTCTTTTAATCTTTCCTCCTAACTCATCCCCTGTAGCTCTGGAATCAATCTAGGTGCTCTTCTCTGGACTTACTCCTCTGCTGCTATGTCCTTTTTGTGGCCTGGAGACCCAAACTGCACCCAGTACTCCAGATGAGGCCTCACCAGCGTGTTATAAAGTTTGAGCAGAACCTCCTGTGACTTGAACTCCACACATCAAGGCGCTATATAACCTGACATTCTGTTAGCCTTCTTAATGGCTTCTGTACACTGTCTGGTAGTTGATAGTGACGAATCTACCACAACTCCTAAGTCCTTCTCATAAGGTGTACTCTCGATGTTCAGACCTCCCATTGTGTGTTCAACTCGGTCATTTGATTACACAACATGCGTGTAAGTGACCCCTGTTTGTAGTTCCTTCTTTCTATGACTGTGAAGTTACAGCTACATATGGGCACAAAGGGAGACATTCTAAGAAAGCAATGTCTAGTACATCTGTGTTGTCATCTGATGCTCCCTGACCTCATCTTTGTTTTGAATCTTCAGCCACAACCTCCTCTCTCAGTCTGGCGGTCCGAAAAGGAGATGCTCCCCGCGTCACCGTGGAGACAATCACAGGGGGCGGAGGCAGTGAAGCCATGTCCACAATGGTTGCCCCTCAGGTTGGAGGACCCTGCAGTGTAGTGCGGGTATTAGAGTGGAAGGAGGGCGTTACTGTACTACCAGGCAGCAGCCTCAAGGTATTTCCAGGTCTAATTTCATTATACCAAGTGACTGTAACAAGCTGGGTGTGAGAATCGGCTAGTTTGAATATAATGAGAGGAAGATCCTCATCTCTGTATGTTTTTTAAAAGTTTAATTCATAACTGAGGGGAAGTTGTTACTTTGTTGCTAAATGTTCTAGTTTGATTTGTAATATGAATGGAGTGCTATGTAACATTAAGATAATTTGAGTAACATCTGCAGTATTAAGTGGGTTTGATAATAGATTGATGGATGGATGAATGGATGGATTGGTAGATGGGAGGATTGGCTGATTGATCTATTAGTTGACAACTTGAATGAACTATATATAACCAAGGGTATTCATCCATCCATCCATCCATCCACCCATCCATCGGTTTTCTGCCACTTATCCAGGTTGATGTTAAAGGGATAGCAGTCAATTAAATCAGCAATGATGCCCCAGATTTTCCATTTTCCCACCACTTCTTTGGGGGATTCCAAGACATTCCCCGGTCAGCCAAGAGATACAATGTCCGAGTTCTCCTCCCGGTTGGACATGCCTGAAACACCGGCCCAGGGAGGCATCCAGGACGCGTCCTTATCAGGAACCCAAACCATCTCATCTGCCTTCTTTTGATGAGGAGGAGCAGCAGCTCACCTATGAATGTCTACTATTCTCATTCCTCCTTTCTGCAAGGCTGAGCCCAGACACCCTGTGAAGGAAATTAATTTCATCCACTTGTATCTGCCATCAAGTTCTTTCAGTCACTACCCAAAGCCTCATAACCATGGTTGAGGGTAAGAACCTAGATCAAGCAGTAAATTGAGAGCTTCACCTTTCAGCTCAGCTGATTGGTACAAATCTCCGCACAACTTTGGACACTACTCTGATCCACCCTTCTATTTCCGACTCCCTTCTTCCCTCACTTGTGAACAAGATCCTGAGATAGTGAAACTCCTCCGTTCAAGACAGCACCGCATCCCCAACCTAGAGAGGGCATGCCACACTTTTCTGGCGGAGAACCACAACCTCAGACTTGCAGGTGCTGAACCTCATCCTGAAGGCTTCACATTTGGAGGCAGACCACCGCATTGCGTGTCTGAGGTCACAGCCCAATAAAGCCAGCAGGACCACATCAACTGAATACTATCCTGAGGCCAATAAAAATTATGAACAGAATCAGTGACAAAGGAGGCAGCCTTGGTGGAGTCCCCCACCTTCCAGATATAAATCTTACTAACTGCTGACAATGCAAACCAAGAGTTCAGTTTGGTTGGACAGAGGCCAAGGGTATTCCATCCATCAATTATCCAAGCCGCTAAATCCTAACTACAGGGTTACGGGGGTCTGCTGGAGTCAATCCCAGCCAACACAGGGCGCAAGGAAGGAAACAAACCCTGGGCAGGGCGCCAGTGTACCGCAGAGCGCGGACACACACACACCAAGCGCACACACGGGACAATTTAGAATTGCCAATGCACCTAACCTGCATGTCTTTGGACTGTAGGAGGAAACTGGAGCACCCGGAGGAAACTCCACGCAGGGATGACCCGGGAAACGAACCCGGGGCTCCTAACTGCGAGGCAGCAGCGCTACCTACTGCACCACGTGCCGCCCCAAGGGTATTCCGTTCAATGCAATTCAATTCAATTTATTGTCATTATAAATACGCAAGAACAGATTAAATGAAACAAGTACTGTGAACTCTCGAGAAGAACAATTCTGCCAAAGTTTAAGTCTGATCACAAAAAAATTGCATAACTGATACCGTGTTATCATCAGCTTATTACACTATGATGCATTGCAGTGTGACGTACATAAATATTTTCTTATATATTGTGTACATTATGAGGTTGGGAGCGTGCACTGACACAACGCGTTGTCATACCCACCACTTGACGAACCACCTCAGCATCCCAAATTACGGCACCTCAATGCCACACTAGTTTGATACTCAGCTTAAATATAACACTGAATTTGAGAAAGTACAAACAGTAGTGCAAAGAAAGCAGATATACAGTAAATACAGGAAGTTATGGGTGGGTAGAAAAATGTTCATTAGTTCCATGAGGAAGATGACCGTGTCTTAATCTATCTGTGTCATGGAAATGGTCACTGAGAAGGTCTTTTATGGAGAGACGCAGTGTTCAGAAATGTGACCGCTCTGGGGACAAAGGTGATCCCGAGCCTGGGCATCTGAGCCCGAGTGTAGGATCAGCTATTATATGGCACCCCTGGAGCAATTTTGCTCAAGGGCCCAATGGAGTATTCTGGCAGTAACAGAACTTGAACCAGCAACCTTCCACATAGCGGTGTAAATCCTTAGCCTCCGAGCCACCATTCCACCTATACTATACCCCAATAACGTCTCTGGGATAACAAAACAGTTCAGGAGTAGCCTGTGCTCTTCCAGTTAAAGTTAAAAGATCTCCACCAGCTGCATTTTTGAAAGGTTTCCAGTATAGTTGGCACCTGAGCACCAATAGTGTGGTGGGCACTTTTCACTACTGGCAGGGCTTTTTGATCAGACATGAAGCACATGCTGAACCACACTGTTGCACAGTTTACAAGTATGCTCTCAATTGAGCATCCATGAAAGTTCATGAGCAGGTGATAATGGATCAGGACATGTCATCTGTAATGTGGGTGCCCAGGAACATGAAGCTGTGGACTCTCTCCTTCTTAGTCCTGTTGATGTAGATGGGATTGTGACCACTGCGTCTCATTCTGATGATGTTCCTGAAGATCTCCTTGGTCTTGTTAATTTTAAGAGTAGGGGCTGTTTTTTGCACTCCAGGATGTAAGATGCTGGACCTCTTCTTTAAAGACCAGGGGTGCTCGACTCCTGTCCTGGAGGTCCGCAGTGGCTGCAGGTTTTTACTTTCATGAAATTTTGAATTAGAACCTATTTGTTTACTACTAAAGTAATATGTTTTTTGGGCTTAGTTTAAGTTAGCTCATCTGTTACAATTCAGAACTCTTAATTTCCTATGCATTTGGATTTTAATTGTTGTCTGTATCCTTAACTAGCTGTCAGTTAATAATGAGGTGCAAACAACAAGGGGACCAGCAGCTTTAAATGCATCATGGAGTATCTGTATTACCGTATAAACTCATGTTTAGGTTCTCCCGTGGATAAGTCAGGACTTGATTTTACCATATAATTTCCGGTATTTTATAATGTCGGTCATATAAGTCGAATGCGGAAAGCTCACGCTATTGGTTCAGGAGATTATGATATGCTAACGCCCACATGAGAGAGTAACCACGGAGCACACGGCCTTTTTTTTCTATGCATTGTGCCTACGTGACCACACGATAATACCTGAACTATTCCGAAGTGACATTTGCACTGTTTTGTGTTTTTTTATCTTACACCCTCATACATCTTTATCGCAAGAGCATCCCTTATCTACGATGGTGCGTTCAATCAGAAGGAAATATGAAGCTGGTTTTAAATTAAAAGTCATTGAAGTGCAAAAGAAATTCGTAACTGTGCTGCTGCAACAAAATTTGATGTGTCTGAGAAACTGGTGCGAGACTGGAGGAGGTACGAAGATGTAAAAAAAAAATTAAGTGTCGTATTTTTGAACAGGCGTACGGTGGTGCTTGAAAGTTTGTGAACCTTTTAGAATGTTCTATATTTCTGCATAAATATAATAAACAGCAACAGATTTTCACTCAAGTCCTAAAAGTAAATATTCGATCATTTTCCTTAATAAATAATTGACCAAGTATAATATTTTTGTCTCATTTGTTTAACTGGTTTCTCTTTATCTATTTTTAGGACTTGAGTGAAAATCTGATGATGTTTTAGGTCATATTTATGCAGAAATATAGAAAATTCTAAAGGGTTCACAAACTTTCAAGCACCACTGTATAAGTCGGGGTCTGATTTTATGATCGATTTTTTGGGTTTCAAGACCTGACTTATACGTGAGTATATACAGCGTTTCTCAACCTTTAAGTATTTGTGACCCGAGTTTTCATAACAGTTTTAATCGCGCCCCTCTAAGGTTTTTTTGAAAGGAGCCCACTAATACCAATTTGTTCTTTTTTAATTAATGATATATCATAGATACATATTTTATTATGCCTACTTAACTTTTAGCGACATTTATCTAACTCTATATTTATTTTTCTAGTATCAGAATGTATTTTAAGTTAATTTGTTTTGGTTTCAATAGATGTATTTTTCATATTTTCAATTCTTGTTTTCTTTTTTCACATCTTCGCGCCCCCTTTATGTTACTTTGCGCCCCCCTACAGATTGAAAACCACTGCAGTAATACATTGTTTTGAAATAAATGAGTGTGAAAAGGCATAACCAAAAGGTACAAATCTGTTCTGGACTACAAAACATATAGATAACATTCTCGAAAAATCTACAGTTTGATAAAGATTTGTTTTGGAAGAATAAAGACACTAGCAGTCATAGAATTTAGAATTAAAACGCTAAGTTCCATAATTAGCTAGGCCTGACTTCTAATTACAAAATTGGGTGTACTGAAAACCCAAAAAGTAATGTGGACCTCCAGGACCATTTTTGCTATAGACCATCTCATCGTCATTGCTGATCAGGCCTACCAGTGTGGTGATTGATGATTGTGTTGGATTTTCAGACAGAGACACATTCCCAGGGGAAGAGGGAGACCAACGCAGGCCTCAGCTCATGACTTTGAGGCCTTCCAGTATTCTCAATTAGTATGGGAGAGATATTTGTGCCTAACCTGACAGCCTGAGGTGTGTTGGTCTAGAGATCAAATATCACATTGCAATAATAGTGGGAATAATAGTGTTGAATACCAAACTATAGTCTGTGAACAGTTTTGTGACATTAAGTGCTCCTGCCCTCTAGGAGAGTTAGGGCAATTTTGAGTGCAGTGAAGGTGGCATCTTCATTTGGCCTATTAATCAGGTATGCAAATTGATATTGGTCAAAAGTAGCAGGAACAATAGTTGTTATATGTGCTAAAAGTAGCCTGCCAAAGCTTCTTCTTATGCCTATTACCCATCTTGGGGTATAGGTTGTCAATCAGGACTCGCCAGACATCACAATCCTGAGCCTTTCTTACCAAACGACTCCTTCAGGTGTCATATTCTAAGTCTCTGCATCACGTGTGTCAAGGCCAACCCATTTACGCTTGTCTTGTGGGTTTCAGCTCAAAGTTTGTCTGGTAATATTTAATGGTGACTTCCATAAAGTTTGGCTGACACCTGCCCCAGCGTTACTCTGAGAATTTCTATTTCAACGGGTTGTTGGCTTCAGCCGAAGGTTAGTGTTACTGATTGTATTAAGCCTTTGAAAGCACTTGATGACAATAGGATGGAGTGTGATATTGTTAAGGCCAGTCGCATTTTGTTGTTTTAGCATGCAAGTGGTGGCAGTGCTCTTAAAGCATGTTGGTACCATCATCTGAGCCAATGGAAGGTTGAAGATGTTGGTGAAGACTATGGCTGTTGTTGCCACCAAGGGGGGCACCACATCCCCAAACCCAACACAGACAGACACAAAGCACAAGTCTAGCACAACAAATGTTTTTATTTGGCTGTGGGAAATGCTTTTAATTGTTTCCCAGCTGCAGTGCACAGTATAATAAAGCAGAATAGTCTGTGGCATACAGCTGAGACGCCTCCACACTGGAAGGACCCGGGGAGGGAGCGTATCCAGAGCATTACCTTCCCCGGAGTGCTAGATGGCAGCCCCCCAGGTTGCAGCAGTGCCTCAGACTCCCACATGGCTCCATGGGAGCCAGAGTTTGGTGCAGCCCTGTTGAGTTCAGTGGGCACCGCCACACCCGGAAGTGCTGCTAGAAATGTGTCAATGAGTACCTGGAGCACTTCCGGGTGCCTTATAAAAGGTGCCAGAAGCCATTACTCTGGGAGTCAGAGTTGGGAGGGGGGAGACGAAGCTTGCCAGGAGGAGTGGAGGAAAGAGAAAGAAGAGATTTGGGTTGTGCCATGCTAGGGGACTGTGCTAGAGTTGGGGGAAATGGGGGAAAGCGTTTCACGCGAGGAAAAAATAAAAAATGTGTGCCTTGAATTTGTGTCCGACGCCTGTCTGTGTCGGGTTTGGGTGGCAGTGCGCCCCCCGGTGGTCTACAAGTCACAGCACAGCACTTTTCTTCTCTCTGTCTCCTTCCACCTCCACTTCACCTCTCGACTCTGGCCTCCTCCTCCCAACACTGGTTCGGTGGGTTGCTGCCATACCCAGAGCTCCTAAGCTACCTTCCAAGCGCATACATGTTACAGAGTATGCACATTTATTCATGTATTTTTTCCTTTTTTGTTCATTTTGTGACTTAGGATACTCACTGTAAATACTGTATATATTCACCATTTTTCCTTCTTTATTGGTTTTGTGTGCCATTGGTGGTGGGACGATGTTAAAAAGATCACAAGACACAGTTTTGTTGGCAACATAAATAAAACTACCATTGCTTTTGAAAAATTCAATATTTTTGTCTCCCTGTCTTGCGGCTCTCCCTCTGGTCCCGCTCAGTCTCCAACTGCAAGGACGCCCTTCTTTTAAGCAGAAATCTTGAATATTTCCACCAAATGTCTAAAGTTTTGACACCATTTTTATTTTAACAGTTTCGGATGAACGACTTTGGCACTTTAGAAGTGGTCAGCGACAGGAAAACTCCAGTTGTGGAGCCAGCCATAGAGGAAGCCACCGGAATGGTAGAGATGTCAGTGGACACCACTCAGACTTTCACTGCTAGTAAGTATGCAGCCAGAGGTCAGACTGTGAACTCACAAAAATCAACACCGCAGGTCCGTCAGACTTGCTTAAATGTGGGTCATTGGGATACACATCATGAAAGTATTCATGCTCCGTTGTAATGGCCGATCAAACACTTTATGGTCACCCACATTCAGCCCTATCTGGTTTTTGGCCTTTTGTTGTGAGCCCGAAGCATGCAATCTGATATTGTTGGGTTTCTAACAACTCTGATTTTGATCCAGGACGGTCATTCGTCTTTAAAGATAGCAACGGAATCAGAATCACTTTTATTCACCATTACTTACTGTAAAGGAATTTAGCTTCGGAGATACTTATAACAGAGCACGTCAGATAAAAATAAAATAAATAATAGAGCTGCTGATTAATCACCATTGACATCGCAACCCTGAAATGTGTTAATTTAACGCTCTTCACACTTTGCGCTTGATCGTTCCCTGTGTTTTTTAGTGATAATGGTCTTTATCCACTTACCACAGTAAAGTTGCCACTCGTCCCTTGTAATACGGGATCCTCCTGTATTGGAACATAAAATACAGCCTACCATCTTGAATCGGTTAGGAACGCTGTTTGTCCCGTATTTCCATACACGTCGTTTTATATATATACACTAGCACCTCAAAGTGCAGAGAATCTCTTGAGAGCAATTCAAATCGAACTAGTTATATAAGTTGAGTGAAGGAGTTTCATTTTCATGTCACAGATAGACAAGCACTGCATACTGAGTGAGATGTCACGTCAGCTGTCATCCTTGCCACCATACTACGTTACATCACACAGTATAGTGGAAGGTCCAGGACAAGATGCTACACACACTGATGTCTGCTCCTGCAAGTCCACCCATGGACCAGTACATTGCAAGGCGAAAACACACACACACACAAACACCCAAACAGCTGACACACACATGGGCCAATTTAGAGTCACCCTGAATGGTTGGAGGAAAGCCAGAGCACACATGGGGAGAACATGCAGACTCCTCACAGGGAGGACCCAAAACACAAGCCCTGGTCTACTTACTTTGAGGCCTCAGCGCTACCACTGCACCATTGTGCCGCGTGTATAACACTGTAGATATACTGTACATGTGTAAGCATCTGCATACCCAGATAAACTGATCTCCCACGTTCATATTTGAGAAAACAGGACCCACATTTCTGGCCTTTACTTCTTTTAATCAGTATTATTTTGTCTATGCCATTCATCATTGTGTCCATCGGTCCATATTTCCAGAATTCGGACTATTTCAAAGTGTTCAGCAATTAGTTGTTAAGTTGCTACTTTTATTCCTCTCTCCCCCAGTCCATGCATAAAATTTCCGATTCTGAGGTGAATGCTCAGATTTGCACTCAGCTTTTACTTACGTTGATCAAACATATAGACAAGTAGATTTGCTTCTCCAATGACAAATTCCTTTACTAATGTAACATTTCATTATATGTACACCTAAAACATACACCTACCCTTCCACTGCTTCTGGAGCACAGTTCCCCTTGCAAAAATTAGTGGTCCCTTAATTTTAACTGTGACCAAGATGGCCAGTAGCCATACCACATGCACTTCAGAACCGGACATCCATCTGAAGTCTAAGCATATTTGGGCCTGGCCGAAACTTAGATGGGAGACCATTTAGGAACCACTATGGTCACTAGAGGCCAGCAGGGGGCGATTACTGTGTGGATCCCAGTGCAGTGACGGGGACACTGTGTTGTAAAAATGGCGTTGTCCGTTGGATGAGACATAAAACCGAGATCCTAGTTAGTTTTCTATGGTTATAAAAGATCCATGGGCATCTCTTATAAAGAGTAGGGTGTTTCTCAGTGTCCATTAGGGCATCTCTTATAAAGAGTAGGGTGTTTCTCAGTGTCCTTTAGGGCATCTCTTATAAAGAGTAGGTTGTTTCCCAGTGTCCAATAGGGCATCTCTTATAAAGAGTAGGGTGTTTCCCAGTGTCCATTAGGGCATCTCCTCTAAAGAGTAGGGTGTTTCCCAATGTCCAATAGGGCATCTCTTATAAAGAGTAGGGTGTTTCCCAATGTCCAATAGGGCATCTCTTATAAAGAGTAGGGTGTTTCCCAGTGTCCATTAGGGCATCTCTTCTAAAGAGTAGGGTGTTTCCCAGTTTCCATTAGGGCATCTCCTCTAAAGAGTAGGGTGTTTCCCAATGTCCAATAGGGCATCTCTTATAAAGAGTAGGTTGTTTCCCAGTTTCCAATAGGGCATCTCTTATAAAGAGTAGGTTGTTTCCCAGTGTCCATTAGGGCATCTCCTCTAAAGAGTAGGGTGTCACCCAGTGTCCATTAGGGCATCTCTTATAAAGAGTAGGGTGTTTCCCAGTGTCCACTAGGGCATCTCTTCTAAAGAGTAGGGTGTTTCCCAGTGTCCATTAGGGCATCTCTTATAAATAGCAGGGTGTTTCCCAGTGTCCATTAGGGCATCTCTTATAAAGAGTAGGGTGTTTCCCAGTGTCCACTAGGGCATCTCTTATAAATAGCAGGGTGTTTCCCAGTGTCCATTAAGGCCTGATCATTCTAGCCTCCTAATCATCCTCCATCTAACTACCTCTCTCACACTTCACCACCTCCAAACTGACGTGTGATAAGCGTACTGGCACAAAAAGGTTGACATTGCATCATCCTGGTGGATGCTACATAGTGTTGGTGGTTGAAGTAGCTCCCCCTTTCTATGTAAAAGTTCTTGGAGTGTCCTGAAAAGCTCTGTATAAATGCAATATCTCCTTCTTCTTCTTGGTCAAAATGGACAAAAAGTGGTACACAGAAAGTAAAGCAATGGAAGTGTTTTTCTTCAGGTAGTCATTTTACTATCGGGTGATTTTGAAGTTCGACTCTTACATGTCACAGAAAGTGATGCTGTTGTTGGTGATGTTAGAATTTGATTATTAAAATGATATATTTGGAAATTTGTATACCCTAATTATACCAAGCAGCTTAAATACCACCTGCGCTTCAGGAGAAAGTCATCCACCTGAAGCTAAACATGTTCAGGCCCGGACAGTACTTGGATGGATGACCATCTTGGAAAAGCTTGGGTTGCTCCTGGAAGAAGGTGTTGGTGAGGTCAGCAGGGGGCGCTTACCCTGTGGTCTGTGTGTGGATCCCAATACCCCAGTGCAGTGACAGGGACACAGTGCTGTAAATATGGTGCCATCCTTTGGATGAGACATAAAACCAAGGTCCTGACTCTCTATGGTCATTAAAAATCCTTGGGCATCTTTGAAAAGAGGAGGGTTTACCACGATGTCCTCCATGGCCTTGTCATTCTGGCACTCTAATCATCCCCTGTCTCTAACTGGCTGTCTCTCTCTTCCCACTTCACGTAATAGCTAATGTGTGGTGAGTGTACTGACACAGTAATGGCTGCCATCGCATCATCCAGGTGTGTGCTACAAATTGGCGGTGGTTGACGTGATTCTTCTCTGTCTAAGCACTTTGAGTAGTGACAAAAGTGCTATGTAAATGTATATTATTACTTCTCGACTCAACTATTATTCAACTTCCAACAATGGTGTCCTGGCGAATGACCTCAAGCACTTTTTTGTTTACCTGCATCTTTGTGCCCCTCTCATTAGACACACTATTGTAATGGTGTCATTACCCTCATTACACACTGCCAGCTTTAATTTGGCTGCTACCCACTCCACATTTAATGCACCTTACCAAATGAATTAAGAAAAGCTAACATGTTCACAACCCAAGCCAAGATGAGCTGATGCATAGCAGATTGAATGCTTTTGCTTCAATTGACTTATTTGACATGCCAAGACCCTGCAGTGTCAGCTTAGTTGTGCCATGTCTCGCCTCTCTAATTCCACCCCATATGTCTGTGTGGCATGCTGTGTGAAGTGCTTGCTGTAATATTCCAAAGCAAAACCAAATGTTTGTCACTGATAATGGGATATGGGGATTTGTTTCCGTAGCAGACCCAGCTGTCTCGCCTGGGAAGGACGTGGTGGTAATGAGTAGTGGGCATTGTGAAGGCTGCAACCCAGGAAAGGAGAAAGAGAGTACTGAGGAGCTACACAGAGACCCACTCGGTGACAAGTAAGGGACACAAAACATGTTGCTCAACATTCCAGATGATTTACTCTTCCTGGTCAGTAAACCAACCAATCAAACTGTTGGAAAATATCAAATGTGCCCCCTTTGAATAGTGTGATGGGGCACAAGGTAGCTTGGTCAGTCAGCTGGTTAGTTCAAGTGCTGAAAGATGGCACGCAAACCACTTGAACAATGCAAGCATGCATTAGGAGGCTTGATCGGCCAGCTAAATTTTTCAGTTTTAGCTTTTGAGCTTCTTGAACTGTGGCTGAGTACTACGTTCCAGATATTCATCATGTTACGTGCAAAGAAGAGATTTCTCTTTTTCGTCACAAATTCACTTCCGCTTCGTTTCCAGCAGATGTCCTCAGATCCATGTTTCATCATCAAACCGGAGGAATTCTGATGCATTCATATTTAACAAAGGGCAGAGATGGATGAGTCCCCTGCACATTTGTTACCTGTTCAGGTCAGGGCAGGATGTGTCTGATGATCTTCACCACACTTGGTGCACATTCAAGGCTAACGTTTTGGAGTGAAACAACTGAAACAATACACAGCAATCTAACTGCAGGCTTGGACCTGAACTTTCTTTAAGTTTTATTCTTCATTTGTTTCATCTCATTAGTATTTGGATGGAGTGTGTCAAGTTGTGCTTAGAGCCTCATCATCAGCACATTGTGAGCAAACAGGCAATGCAAAATGCACTGACAAGAGTTCAGAATCAGTCACATATGTACACCTGAACTCAAGGTCCATAATGTGCTACAATCTTAAACACTAATCTCTGGCACCAATCGTAGTTTTGATTTCATACAAGTGTGTTAGTCCAACAAGCTGAAGCACATTCCTCCTATCTGAGGAAGCATTTTTAGGAAATCACTCCGCTCTGGGGAGATTCCGAAGGACTAGAAAATGGCAAATGTTATCCCGTTATATACTGTAAAAAGGGTGACTCGGCAGATCCAAGTAACTATAAGCAAGTAAGCTTAACATGCATCACAGGAAAATAAATGGAAGGAATTATTAAGGATAAGATTGAGCAACACCTGGCAAGGAGAGGAGTCAGCAAGGAACAGTCAGCATGGGTTCAGAAGAGGGAGGTCGTGTTTTACTAGATAGATAGATAGATAGATAGATAGATAGATAGATAGATAGATAGATAGATAGATAGATATGAAAGGCACTATATGATAGATAGATAGATAGATAGATAGATAGATAGATAGATAGATAGATAGATAGATAGATAGATAGATAGATAGATAGATAGATAGATAGATAGATAGATAGATACTTTATTAATCCCAAGGGGAAATTCACATAATCCAGCAGGAGCATACTGATACAAAAAACAATAGAGTAATAAAAATTCAGGTAAAAACAGACAATAACTTTGTATAATGTTAGCGTTTACACCCCGGGTGGAATTGAAGAGTCGCATAGTGTGGGGTCTCCTCAGTCTGTCAGTGGAGCAGGATGGTGACAGCAGTCTGTCTCTGAAGCTGCTCCTCTGTCTGGAGATGATCTTGTTCAGTGGATGCAGTGGATTCTCCATGATTGACAGAAGCCTGCTCAGCGCCCGTCGCTCTGCCAAAGATATCAAACTGTCCAGCTCTGTGCCTACAATAGAGCCTGCCTTCCTCACCAGTTTGTCCAGGCGTGAGGTGTCCTTCATCTTTATGCTGCCTCCCCAGCACACCGCCGTGTAGAAGAGGGCGCTCGTCAAAACAACCGTCTGGTAGAACATCTGCAGCATCTTATTGCAGATGTTAAAAGACGCCAGCCTTCTAATGAAGTATAGTCGGCTCTGACCTTACTTACACAGAGCATCAGTATTGGTAGTCCAGTCCAATTTGTCATCCAGCTGCACTCCCAGGTATTTATAGGTCTGTACCCTTTGCACACAGTCACCTCTGATGATCACGGGGTCCATAAGGGGCCTGGGCCTCCTAAAATCCACCACCAGTTCCTTGGTCTTGCTGGTGTTCAGGTGTAAGTGGTTTGAGTCGCACCATCTAACAAAGTCCTTGACTAACAGGCTGGAATTCCATGAGGAAGCAACAAAGGGATATGATCAGAGTAGAGCATGTGATATTATTTATCTTGACTTTCAGAAAGTATTTGATAAGATGCCACATGAGATGTTGGGCATCAAACTAAAAGAAGTGGGAGTTCAGGGTGATGTTTGGTGATGTTTATAGATGGGTGCAGTATTGGCTCAGACACACGAAGCAGAACTTGATGGTGCGAGGAGCCTCATCAGAACTGGCCGATGTTAAGAGTGGTGACCAGCAGGGGTGAGTGTTAGGGCCGCTGCTATTTTAATATATTTAAATGATTTAGATAGGAATATAAGTAACAAGCTGGTTAAGTTTGCAGATGATACCAAGATAGGTGGACTAGCAGATAATCTGGAATCCGTTATATCATTACAGAAGGACTTGGATAGCAGACAGGCTTGGGCAGATTTGTGGCAGATGAAATTTAATGTCAGTAAATGTAAAGAAATGTGAGGTTTGAATACACAATGGGAGGTCTGAACATCGAGGGTCCACCTTATGAGAAGGATTTAGGAGTTGCAGTGAACTCAACACTATGAACTGCCAGACAGTGTTCAGAAGCCATTAAGAAGGCTAACAGAATGTCAGGTTACATTGCGCCTTGATGTGTGGAGTACAAGGCCAAGGAGCTTCTGCTCAAACTTTATAACACACTGGTGAGGCCTCATCTGGAGTTCAGTGTGCAGTTTTGGTCTCCAGGCTACAAAAAGGACATAGAAAAGTGACAAGGCCGATTTCAGGGCTACAGGGGATGAATTATGAAGAAAGATTAAAAGA
Organism: Polypterus senegalus; assembly: GCF_016835505.1. Taxonomy (NCBI): domain Eukaryota; kingdom Metazoa; phylum Chordata; class Cladistia; order Polypteriformes; family Polypteridae; genus Polypterus; species Polypterus senegalus. Next base: position 180,938,113 of record NC_053163.1, read on the forward strand.
GCTGAGCCTTTACAGTTTAAGCAAAAGAAGATTAAGAGGTGACATGACTGAAGTGTTTAAAATTATGAAGTGAATTAGTCCAGTGGATCGCGACTGTGACTTTAAAATGAGTTCATCAAGAACACGAGGACACAGTTGGAAACTTGTTAAGGGTGATGTTTTTCTTTACACAGAGAACCATAGATGCTACCAAGTAGTGAGGCAGACAGTAAGACTTTAGGGACTTTTAAAACTCGACTTGATGTTTTTTAAAAGAATTAAGTGGATAGGACTGGTGAGCTTTGTTGGGCTGAATGGCCCTTTCTCATCTAGATTGTTCTAATGGTAACATTATTTATGAATGAATTCTTTAAATAGTGTGGTTTTGTTTGTACATACTGTTTAAAGCCTAAGCAGGGACAACTGGGAACAAAGAGACTGCGTCAAAGCAGCAGGGCAGAAGTGCAACAGCTCGTGACACTTTGTTCTTCTTGTCCCAGACCTTCCATGGTGGAGAGCACACCAATGGCAAAGGTGGCAGTTTTGAATCCAGAACTGCTGAAACCCATGAAGAAGAGAAAGAGAAAGGAATACTTGAGTCCCTCAGATGAGGAGTCAGAGATGGAGACAATGGTGAGTACAATGAATGTTTGTTAAGTAAATTACATTTATAATAAGAAATATGAGCCATTTGCATTAATGTTGTGAGAGTTAACAGATACAAAGGATGAGCCAACCAGATAATCCAAAGACATGTCGCATGATGCATACTTATTGCTGCAATAGCAAAGTGTCAACATATAACACCTTTGATAGAGAATGTGGCCCCCATTTGTCATCTGAGGCGTGCAATCTTAAGAGGAACTGAGTCAATCTAATTATAGTTTGTACGGAGTTCAATAATGAATCAAATGGCTGCTGTCAATACCTTCTATATTAACCTAAAGCAGCTAGCAATCACCGGGTCAGGTCAGGTTGGAGAGCATCCACTGGTATAGCTTGTTGCCTCACCCACTACATGACGAAACAGCTCCGGATCCTGGCAGGCAGACACGCGGTCCAGTTCCCCCCCTCCTGAAATGACCCTCTATCTTCTGCAGCCAGGTGTTATGTGGGCGTCCCCTTGGCCTGCTCCAGCCACTCGGGTCCTGAACAATGAAGATCCTGTGAGCCGGACCACATGGCTGTAGTGCCGTAACTGACGCTCCTTCACGATGCAAGTAATGTGCCTCATCCGGGATTCCATGAGCAACACAAAGTCAAACCAGTAGTATCCAAGGATACTCCAAAGAGACACAGCACTGAAGGAGTCCAGTCTTCGGCTCAGGCAACTGGATAGCGTCAATGTTTCAAAACCGTATAGCAAGACAGGAAGCACCAGGACTCTAAAGACTTGGACCTTCGTCCTTTTGCAGAGATATCAAGAGTGCCACACGCCCCTTTCCAGTGACCTCATGACCCCCATGCTCTCCCAGTCTATCTACTGATTTCATGGGAAGAATCACCAGAGTCATAAATTTCACCGCCGAGGTAAGTAAACCTCTCGACGTGGTCGACACTCTCTCTGCAGACAGACGCACTGCAGATGGATGCGCCTAAGAGGTCATTAAAGGCCTGGATTTTAGTTTTTATCAGGACACTCACAAGCTCAGACACTCAGACTCCTCACTCAGTCTCTCGAGAGCCCCGATCAGAGCCTCCATTGAATCTGAGAAGATCACACCATCGTCGGCAAAGTCAAGATCCGCCCCACAACCGCTGGACCCTACGACCCTACCCAACATCCAGTCCATAAAAGCATTGATCAGATTAGGAGGAAAAACATACCCCTGACGAACCCCAGAATTAACTGGGAAAAACGCAGAGGTTCTACCTCCATTCTGCACACCACTGACAGTACCAGTGTATACTGGTACTAAACACTGGTAGCAATCACCACAAGGTAACAAATGTCAATAAGAAGTGGCACAATATACGTAGATCTGGGAATTTTGTCAAAGTAGGAGCGGTCTTTAGACAGATAGATGATGTTGTTTTAAAGACTAATTTGATCCATTAGTGCTACTGTTTATGTCTGCAGTAGTCTATGAATAAATTATATTAATGCTGCCATTGATTTATAATTCTTATTCCTTAGCATTACGTCAGAAGCAACAGCTGGAGCAGAGAAAGGTTAAGTGACTTGTTCTGGATCACTCGGTACGCAAGAAAGAGGTGTGAATTGAACCAGCAGCCTTGGGCCATAGCCTCTTCACCACACTCCCTTCCTGCTTATAGCTAGCTGTGCACCACAGAGCACAAACACTGCAGATTTTTTATAATTTAATTTGACTAGCAATGATATAGGGGTGGTAATATTTGGGTGGTATAATGTAACAAAGTTCAGGTCTTGCTAGTCTTTTTGCAGCTTGCATATTCACAAATTGTCTGCGAGACATGAAGATACGGTTAATTGGAATGGCTAAAATGGCAGTGTTGTTGTTGTGTGTGTGCGAGTATAGATTGATATCCCACTCAGAGTTTGTTCACAACCTTGTAATAGAAAAGCAAATTCCGAAAATGGACAGATGGATGGTCTTCTTCACAATAAGGCTTCTTATCCTGAGTCAAGATTGTCCGGCCTTAATCATAAGTTTCTCCTCAGTTATTTTAGACTCTCATTTTCCTGGCACAAGAATGTAATAATATGTATAAGACACACAAGTGATAGGATTTATCTGTTGTATCTTATTTATCGGTTACCTTTATTCTAATTATAGGAGGAGAAAACAGAGGATATAAAAAGCGCAGAGGAGATCTGCATCAACTATGACTCCATTGAAGACTCCAGACAGAGCCAACCAGGTACATTCTGAGAGCTTAAGGACAGAAATCAAAAATGAAACACTGCTGAAACCTGAAGGAAAAGGAAGAACTGTAAAAAGCAGTACAGTATACATATTGTGGCCTGTAGAGGGCTCTCTCAAGTCACATACAAACCCAAAAAGTAGGCGATGAGGCCAAAATCCCCAAGAAAGTAATAGATATATTGGGATTAAGATAATGTATGGATTAACACTGGGACTAAGCACAAAACAATTCTAAAAAAAAAAGAACACAAGATCCCTACTGCCTTTCTGGGTGCGTTTCTTGCGATGTATAGTCAGGGAAGCGGGTAGCCATCCTCTCGTCTCTGTTTGACTGTTAGAGTGGCTGCCCACTTACCTAACCAAGTATCACCAGACGCTCTCCCTTAGTCACCTTTTTCTAAGTGGAGGCCCCACTATGTACAGTAACGTGTGTGTGTGATTATAATACAATATATGCTAAAATGTCAGTCAGTCATTTTCCAACCTGCTATATACTAACACAGGGTCATGGGGGTCTGCTGGAGCCAATCCCAGCCAGCGCTGGGTGCAAGGCAGGAACAAACCCTGGGCAGGGCGCCAGCCCACCGCAGGGCACACACTCACACCAAGCACATACTAAGGACAATTTAGGATCGTCAGTGCACCTAACCTGCACGTCTTTGGACTATTGGAGGAAACCGGAGCGCCCGGATGCTAAAATGTACACAATGTAATATACAGTGTATTTTAGTGTAAACTAGCCAAAGTACTCACTGTTGCCCGGGTATACTTATAGGCAAGAAAAGAAAGCAAAGGCTTTGGTGTTTTTTAACCTGTTTTCATTGCCAGCTGTCCCTCCCATCTTCCACACTGCCTTTCTATCAATGTCTCTGCTCTAGTGAGTCCAGAATTGCAGCAACTCCATGCTGGGTTGTAACCATGAATGCTGTCATGTCTGACTCGTCCTCTTAGTTTAAGGTGGACAGTTCGTAGTGCTGAAATTAGGAAGAAAAGCCGAGAAAGCAGGAGTTAAGTAAAAAATCCCTTGATTCTCCTTTGTGTTGCGCTGCACTCCCAATCTTGATGAAATCTCGCTCAACACTCCCTGCAAAGGCACATGCTACTCCTTTTTATATTATAATAGATAAAAGCTGCATGCGGTGTTGCAAGTATAAGTAACATTAAGCTGTGCTCATTTCGTCTGCTAGTCGGAAGTTTCACTTGCTCTGAACCAGCAGGTGGCACTGGTGAGCAAACCGTAGCAAACAGGAAAGGAATCAAAAAAACACTGGGATACCCAGGGTCCAAATTCTATCTTGTCTGTGTGGTCCCATGCAAAATTTGGTTCAAATCAGTCAAAGGGTTTAGAATTGTATGTGGAACATACATACATACATACAGTCAAAGTAAATAGTATGTGAACCCTTTGGAATTATCTGGTTTACTGCATGAATTGGTCATAAAAAGTGATCTGATCTTCATCTAAGTCACAGGTCCTGATATACACAGTGAGCTTAAGCCAATGACACACAAAAAATTCTACTCTTTAATGCCTTTATTTTACAAACGCATTCAATGTTCACAGTGGTAGTAGAAAAAGTAAGTGAACCTTGGGATTTAATAACTGGTTGACCCTCCTTTGGCAGCAATGACCTCAACCAGGCGCTTCCTGTAATTGCAGATCAGACCTGCACATCGTGTGGGGGGACATTGAGCCCATTCTTCCCTGCAGAACTGCCTTAACTATTGGTTGTCTTCTGTGTATGGCTCTCTTCAAGTCATTCCACAGCATCTCAATAGGCCTGAGATCTGGCCTCTGACTCGGCCACTCCAAAAGGCAGAGTTTGTTCTTCGGAAGCCATTGTGCTGTGGATTTGCTGCAATGTTTGCGGTCATTGTCCTGTTGCATCACCCAGTCTCTTCTGAGCTTAAGTTGACCGACAGACACCCTCACATTATCCTGGAGAATTTGGTGATAAACTTGTAAATTCACTTTTCCCCACAATGATGGCAAGCTGTCCAAGCCCTGATGCAGCAAAGCAGGCCCAAATCATGATGTTCAATCCACCATACTTTACTGTAGGGGTGATGTTTTGATGTTGATAATGCAGTGCCCTTTTTACACCAAATGAAGTTTTGCTTGTTCCTCCCAAATAGTTCAATTTTGGTTTCATCACTCCACAAAACATTTTTCCAGTACCGTTGTGGATTGTCCACGTGCTCTTTCGCAATCTTCAGGCATTCATCAATGTTCTTTTTTGATAGAAGTGGCTTCCTTCTTGGTGTCCTGCCATGGACTGAAATGTTTTGTGTATAGTTGACTCATGATCAGACATATTAGCCAGTTCTAATGACTTCTTCAAGTCCTTTGCTGTCACTCTAGGGTTCTTCTTCACCTCATTGCTGACTTTGCGTTGTGCTCTTGGGGTCATCTTGGCAGGGTGGCCACTTCTAGACAGAGTAGCCACAATACCAAATTGTCTCCATTTATAGACAACTTGCCTAACAGTAGACTGATGAATATCTCAAATCTTTGAGATGACTTTGTAACCCTTTCCAGCCTTATGTAGATGAACAATCCTCGATCGTAGCTCTTTAGACAGCTCTTTTGTGCGAAGCATGATTCCCATCTGGATATGCTTCTTGTCAAAAGCTCAGACTCAAACTTTATGGTCTTTTTTATCAATCAAAGTAATTCTAGGCCACACCTCCGACTCGTTTCATTAAATGGACTCCAAGTGTGCTAATTTCGGACTGCAATGAGCTTTTTAAAAAGTCATTAGCTTAGGGTTCACTTACTGTTTCCAACCTTCAGTTTCACAGTTTGAATGATTTGTTCAAAATGGTCAAAAATTCTCTGAAAATCTGTGTATCTTTAGTTATAGGAGACTGTGTTCATTATTGTGACTGACATGAAGATATGACCAGGTTTTACTGTGTATGGGAATTAAACATAAATAGAGATAATTCCTATGGGTTCACGTTTTTCTTTTTACTTTGACTGTTCATGCAGACATGCAGACAGACAGACAGACAGGCAGGCAGGCATTTTTTTTATATATTTTAATGTAAGTACAGCTCCAAGTAAAACATTATTAAGATTAAACAAACATAACGAGAACTGTGAAAGTTGGGCATTCCAGATGCACAATTCTCAGTTTAATGCAGGAATTGGTGGGCATAGTGTTATGCAAGGACCCTACTAACATTACCCCTTAACACAATAACAGAGACTAGCCAACCCGCGGCTTACCATACGCCGCATAATCAGGCCGGTTTTTTAATGATTTTTAAGCACAGGGAGAAAATTAACATTTGAAAAATCGGTAATGTAATAAATCAGCAAGAAAAGCAACATTGTAACAATGCACGGAACAAACCAACACACAATCGTCTGTGACTAAAAACTGGCAGACCGCCATCGCTCATGTGCCCACGTCCAACTCGTCACTTGAGTCGTTGTCGTCTTTGCACGGTCCAGATGCACGTGTGACTCACGTAGACTTTCCATGTTCTTGCAGGAGCATCTAAGACGACGCATGTTTGTCACGGATGCGAATTGCTGTATGTAGCGTGTAAAACAGTTTGGTATGATGCATGCAGTCGTGCGTTGTAACCGAAAACTCGGTTTTTAAAGACTGCTTACTTCATCGTGTTTTAACCTCAGTTGTAAAGGATTGTTTTAAGGATCCCATAGGATACCCCTCGCAAACCTTTTTACACGCTGCATATGGCGATTCACCTCCGGCGTGGCTCCTTCCTGCGTGCGCCATAGGTGTCTTACTTGTTGGTGGCTTAGTGAATCCACACCCCTTCCGGTGTGCTTTCCATGGGTGTCTTGCCTTAGTGAATTATATATATATATAGATACTGTTTGAGGTATCTCCACCATTATTTTTGTCATAACAGACAGGATGATTCTCAGTCTAAAGAAAGATGTAGAAAGAGTTGAACGGGGGCCAGCTGGTAACTTCCAAGTCAATGACTTCAGAACTGAAAAGGAAGCTAACAGACATGTGACCTCATTGACTTCTTCTGAAAGCTGCACCTGTAAGCCATCTGGAATAGTCAGTTTGATGATCACATCCTGGACAAACATACCAACTGCTCAGTCTGCTGAGCTAAACATAAATTGAAAACGGGATCAAGTAGTTTGCCTTCATAAATGGAAGGAGTGAAGCCCCCTGTAAGATGGACATAGTGTAGCATTTCCGCCATCATTAATGTCAGGTTCAACTGCAGTATGTGGTCTGGGAGAGCACGGATGGAAAAACTGCAGTGTGTTCCTAGGATTCCTAAGTGATCATAAGGCAGTAGCCGTGTCTTTAAAAGTCCAGGAAGTAATTGTGTTTGCTTTACTAAGTAACGTTCAAAAATATTTTAAATACAAACCTGAGGCGTGAAATTACTCACAAACGTTCCAAATCAGAAATACTTTCATATTCATTATATGATGCAATTGCAAAATTGAAAGTGATAGCAAGTTTTTTGTTTTTTTTTTTCATTATAACATACAGATGTTGCAAATATTCTTAATAATATGCACTTCATAACCTTTCTAAGCAGATGATTCCTGCCTATAACGTCAACACTTGGGGGGAAAAAATAAAATGCTAATTGTTTCTGCACAGCCCCTGAAGAACTGAAGAAAGAGGACTGGGTGTGGTCGGCATACCTAGAGGACCAGAAGTCCATCGCTGCCCCTCTCAAACTGTTCCATGAGGTAACGTTTCTTGTTATTTTATTTGTATTTGGGAGACCAACATTCCTGCTTATGGTTTCAGGTCATCTGATTCAAAGTAGCAAGGTAAACTGTGCCTTCTTTTGATCCCCCCCAAACGCCTTTTATATCACTTTATGGCAATTGACAGGAAGGGACAGTTTTCTTAGCTCCCTTCTGACCTTTCTAGAGCTTGGTTGGCAGCCCTATAAACCCCAGTGATGTCCTGTGCCCGCAACCCTCAATCGAAATGTCTGATGATGGACCAGGATGAGTGAGCAAACAGGCGAGACATTTTGTTCTAAAGCAAAGCAGAGTTTAGTAAAACAATGAGGATAAAAGTCCTCAAACTGGGCATATGGTGCTTTTAAATATATCAATAAATAATTCAAATAAAGAAATCCATAAAATCATGTCATAACAAAATGGTGTCTTAGAGTGTTCAATTGTCCAGGTCATGGAGACCTAACCCATTTATTGTCTCATGCTATCCTCTTCAGGATTTCGAAACCACAGACTGCCGCATCCCACTCCACCACGCAGAGCCAGAAGTATCACCTCTTTCGGTAACCAGGGTGCCTTGCAGTTCTTTAGATGCAGCCACTCTCACTCCTCCCACCTTCTGCATGATCCAACACTCTCTCTCTCTTTCTCTCTCACATCTGCTCCACAATTCCGCGCACAAGAATACAGCCAACTCATAAAGCCTCCATGAAGCCCTTGGACTTGCAGTTTTTAAATCATCAGCACGCTGAAGCTGCTCATCCCATCCTCTCCTCCAAAAACGACTCCAGTAAATGATTATGATCGCGATTGTCTCTTTCTCTTTGGCTCTTTCTCTCTCCTTGTCCGGAAAAATACCAAACTCGTAACTTGTGCCTGTTATAAGATAATGATGTGCTGATTAATTTTTGAGCCAAATCAGACAAGAGAAAGAGGTACTCTAGAGGAACCTTAAAATACCGTAATTCTGCAATTTATTATGAACTAGCAAAATACCCGCGCTTCGCAGCGGAGAAGTAGTGTGTTAAAGAAGTTATGAAAAAGAAAAGGAAACATTTCAAAAATAACATAACCTGATTGTGAGAAGGAAAACTGTTTAAATAAAGAGCTGGGAAGGTGAATGGAAAGAAGCAGCCAGCGGTAAAGCAAGGAAGACTCCGTAATAAGGACGGTTCGGTGCACGTAGAAGGTGTAACAATAAGATTATTAAGCCTTATGATAATGTTCCCGCACGGAGGGTTTAGAGAGACGCACCGGGAGAAGTATAGAATAGGGAACCCCGTGTGACTGTTCTGCTGTTCTCCTTTAACAGTTCTGTGGCTCTGCATATTTGTATGCACCTCTCTAAACTTGCTTCACTGGTTCCGCACACAATTCGGTCACGTATAAGGGAACTTTTAATCTCCCCGAAATTGCATGTGCCTGCTAACACTCTCAGATCTGTGACGTAGTTGTCTATATCTTCTCCCCTTGCCTGATTTCTTGAAAAAAATCTGTACAGCTCTACAGTTTAGTTTATTTTTGGGTTATAATGTTCATCAAATTTACGTATCATCAAGGTCATGGTTAACTCTTACATCACCGGTCAACGCCTGACACAATTCTCTGCCACTCTCTCCAATAAGATAACAGAATAATCTGACCGTAGTGTTTTCCTCTGCCTCCGGCATTGCAAGTTCTGTGAATAATCTGAACTCGTCCTTCCATGTTCTCCATGACTTCGTCAGGTTTTTAGCATCGAGGCTTAATGTCAGTGGCGGTCTCAGACCCTCCATTTTCCTTTCGTGTTAGTGTCTCTGCATTCTGAACTTTTAACAGCAAACTGGCGTGACTTTCGGAGCAGTTCCGTCACCTCCGCTGCCACCATGTTTCTCTCTCAAGATTGTTAAAAGGCACAGACTCACGCTTCCAGTTTATGTCTGTTTATTTCACAGTAGTTAAAGCCAGAACAAAGTCAGTTCACGTGAGCCGCTTGGAGTACTTGCATCGAAACTTCTCAGCTGTGCTTGTGCTATCTCAGGTGATCTGTCTCGCGAATATCGAATTCATCTTAGGCATGGCAAACGCTAGCGGCAGTGTGTCTATGAACCTAATTTAAAGTTAAGCTTTACACCCTGCTTTCCTATTCGTTTGCATAAGCACAGTCCTTCACCAGCAATTTTAACTCCGTTACAGCAATTTTAACTCTGTTACAAAGTGGTCAAAAGTCTCATTTATACCCTGCATCTTCTCATTAAACTTGTATCTCGCGAATATCGTATTCGTCGTAGGCATGTCAAACGCCAGCGGCAGCCTGTCTATGAACTTAATTTAAACTTAAGGTTTACACCGTGCTTTGTTTCCGCAGTAGCTGCACTTATGAATATGCTTGTATGCGTCACTCGCTGTCTTCTCAATTGTGTAATGCGTTTTTTGTTCAGCGCTCTTTGGAGCTCTTCCGTGTCCTCTGCGTACTGCGTTCACAGTCAGTTCACGTGAGCCACTTGGCGTACATGCATCGAAGGTTCTCAGCTGTGTTTGTGCTATCTCGTGCGATCTTGAGATGTCCACGGCTTAATTTAATGTTAGCTAAGACCCGGCACTTAAAAGTTTCTCTCGCACTTTCACTGAGTTTGTGCCAAACACTAGTCTATCCCTGACCATCTCATCTTCGTTTGCATAAGCACAGTCCTTCATTCATGAATATTTAGCGGCAGCGTTTCTATTGGATTGCTGCCAACGGACGGCCTTATATGTGCAGGCACTCCATTACGTGGGAGGCGTGATGACGCAACTCCGCCTCACACAGCGACCGAGCTGCAGGCTATGGCCGTATATATGTACAAAAGAAGGTTCCAGTTATGACCGTTACACGTAGAATTTCAAAATGAATCCTGTCTAACTTTTGTAAGTAAGCTGTAAGGAATGAGTAATGCCAAATTTCAGCCTTCTACCTACATGGGAAGTTGGAGAATTAGTGATGAGTCAGTCAGTCAGTCAGTCAGTGAGGGCTTTGCCTTTTATTAGTATAGATTCGTCTCGTCAGTTGCTATCGTAATGACCTACAGTATTTTATGTTCAGAAAGATCAGCATCAGAGTGGTAAATAATGACAACAACAACAACAACAACATTTATTTATATAGCACATTTTCATACAAACAGTAGCTCAAAGTGCTTTACATATTAAAGAATAGAAAAATGAAAGACATAAATTATAAAAAATAAATCAACATTAACATCGAATAAGAGTAAGGTTCAATGGCCAGGGGGGACAGAAAAACAAAAAAACTCCAGATGGCTGGAGAAAAAATAAAATCTGTAGGGATTCCAGACCATAATACCGCCCAGTCCCCTCTGGGCATTCTACCTAACATAAATGAAACAGTCCTCTTTGGATTTAGGGTTCTCACGGAAGGGCTTGATGATGATGATGGTCACGTAGATTTCTTCCTTTTAATCCGTCCATCATTGTTGGAGCATCATGATGCTTTGAGTAGGTGGTGGTGGCGCAGGCCACCACCACAAAGAAACCGGAAAAAGAAAACAGAAAAGAGAGTAGGGGTCAGTACTGATTTTAGAGCCACCATGAATAGTTATTATGATGAATTGAACATACAGAGTATCAGGATTAAGTTAAATTACGATTAAAATGAAGTTATAAAAAGGCCATGTTAAAGTAATGTGTTTTCAGCAGTGTTTTAAAGTGCTCCACTGTATCAGCCTGGCGAATTCCTATTGGCAGGCTATTCCAGATTTTAGGTGCATAACAGCAGAAGGCCGCCTCACCACTTCTTTTAAGTTTTGTTCTTGGAATTCTAAGGAGACACTCATTTGAGGATCTGAGGTTACGATTTGGAATATAAGGTGTCAGACATTCCGATATATAAGATGGGGAGATTATTTAAGGCTTTATAAACCATAAGCAGAATTTTAAAGTCAATTCTGAATGACACAGGTAACCAGTGTAGTGACACTAAGACTGGTGTGATGTGTTCTGATTTTCTTTTCCTAGTTAGGATTCTAGCAGCTGCATTCTGCACTAGTTGCAAACGATTTATATCTTTTTGGGTAGTCCTGAGAGGAGTGCGTTACAGTAATCTAGTCGACTGAAAACAAACGCGTGAACTAATTTCTCAGCATCTTTCAGTGATATAAGAGGTCTAACTTTACTTATGTTTCTTAAGTGAAAAAATGCTGTCCTAATGATCTGATTAATATGTGATTTAAAATTCAGATTACAGTCAACAATCACCCCTAAGCTTTTTACCTCCGTTTTGACTTTTAATCCTAATGTATCCAGTTTATTTCTAATAGCCTCATTGTGTCCATTATTGCTGATCACTAAAATTTCAGTTTTCTCTTTATTTAACTTGAGAAAATTACTATTCATCCATTCTGAGATACTAGTCAGACATTGTGTTAGTGAATCGAGAGAGTCGGAGTCATCAGGTGCTATTGATAAGTACAGCTGTGTGTCATCAGCATAGCTGTGGTAGCTCACGTTGTGCCCTGAGATAATCTGACCTAACGGCAGCATATAGATTGAGAATAACAGCGGACCCAGGATAGAGCCTTGTGGAACACCATATCGGATATCATGTGTCTTCGAGTTGTAATTCCCACAACTAACAAAATATTTTCTACCAGCCAGGTAGGATTCAAACCAATTTAAGACACTGCCAGAGAGGCCCACCCATTGACTAAGGCGATTTCTAAGAATGTTGTGATCAATGGTGTCAAATGCAGCACTCAGATCTAAGAGGATGAGAACAGATAAATGGCCTCTGTCTGCATTTACCCGCAAGTCATTTACTACTTTAACGAGTGCAGTTTCTGTGCTGTGATTTGTTCTGAAACCTGACTGAAATTTATCAAGAATAGCATGTTTATCTAGGTGGTCATTTAACTGCATAATGACTGCCTTCTCTAGAACTTTACTTAAGAAGGGCAGGTTAGAGATGGGTCTAAAATTTTCAAGAGCCGAGGGGTCAAGATTATGTTTCTTAAGTAGGGGTTTAACTACAGCAGTCTTAAGACAGTCTGGGAAGACCCCAGTATCTAGTGACGAATTTACTATGTGACTGAAATGTTATAGAATAATTCAGGTAACGTGGTTCTTGGGGCTCAAAGCCTACTGATAGTCACATCCAAATTTTTTGTATTTAATTCTAGGTCCTGCGGTGGGCTGGCACCATGCCCGGGGTTTGTTTTCTGCCTTGCACGCTGTGTTGGCTGGGATTGGCTCCAGCAGTCCCCCATGACCCTGTAGTTAGGATATAGCAGGTTGGATAATGGATGGATGGATGGATTTCTAGGTCTTTAGATCTGTTTTCTACCTTTTTACTTTTTTGTTTTCTTCCTTGATATTTTTGGAGTTTAGATTTTGTTTTTTATTGTTTGTTTTTAATTTTGTAATTTGGTGTTTTTGTTGTATTATTCTCCTTCTTTTCTTTGTTAAACCTTTTATTTAATTTGATTAATACATTAAATAACTAATAATTTCATTGTGGCTTGGATTTTCTGTCTCCATGTGTGCCAAATCATAATTGTTATATTTTGACCAGGTTTCCTACCCCAGTTAGGGTTCAGATGTATGTAATGCGTCTGTTTTGTTCATCACTGAGCCCTTTATTTATGTTAATGTTATTTCTGTTTACTGTCTCTTGTATTTTCTTAGAATGTTTTATGTTGCATGTGTTTTATGGGTGGGCCCCTAGGAGGCAGGGCCACCTGCCAATCACAGCCAGATACTGCCCTCTGTTATTTACCCAGAGCGTCTCCCACAGTTCCTGGCAGTTCATTTTGAATGCACTTAGGAGTGGTCAGTTCTTGAGTTTTTTTTGTAAATTTGGCGTGCTTTGTGTTTTTCTGAATTTTTTAGACCCCTTGCTATGTGTTTTGATCTTGCGATTGGAATCTGTATTGGGACTTACTTGCTTTGGATTGCCTTTAACAGGCAACTCCTTTTTGCCTTTGTGCTCCTTCAGAGCTCGACTCTTGTGGGAGACCTTTTTTGTTAAAAATAAGTATTTTATGAAGATTTTACAAGGCCCTTATTACTTTCTTGTAAACAAAGTATAGGGGAGGTATTGTAATCGTCCAAAAATTCAACCTTGAGATTTTGATGAATCTTGACGTTTTAGACCTCCCTGAGTCTGATTTACTTTTTCGTAGGGAAAGTATTGTAATCGTTTAAAAATTAGATTTTGAGATTTTCATGAATCTCGACATTTTAGACCACCCTGAGACCAAAAAAACACAATTTTTGAAAATTTGTCTGTGTGCCTGTCTGTGTGTGTGTGTATGCAAACATGATGACTTGAGTACGCTTTCACTTAGGTCAACCAAATTTTTCATACAAGTATTAGGTACAAAACGTATATTTATGTAAACTTTTGAGCTATTTCCGCTAACCGGAAATGGTACTTTTTTATTCATGCAGCTGCAGAGTCCGATTTATTTAACTTTACTTTTATAATAATTGTTTAATATATTATTAATTTGATTAGATTTGTTGTTGATGGTTCTTTAATGTACATAATATAAAAATATAATCATTGTCTTGCAGTTTAGTTCTCAAATATCCATCCCCAGATCTGAGTATACGAGAAAGTCTAGGGGAGACCACTCCCGATTTTTACAACTAGTTTGACATTATTATTATTATGTTTTTTTTTGTTTTTTTTTTGGTATCTGGCATGCTCTATTAATCCTCAAGGAGAAATTGTCTTTTTGTTTCACCTTTAGAGATCATAGCACAAGGACAGTGCCCCTGGAGCACCTTTCAGGTTAAGGGCCTTGCTCAAGGGCCCAACAGAGTAAGATCTGTTCTGGCAGTAACAGGATTTGAACCAGCAACCTTCCAGATACCAGCACAGAAAATCTAGCTGTATCTAGCTATTTGACATTAAATCAAAAGAGCGTGCATTTTTGGGAGTGCTTTTAAGACTTTAGGACACCTAGTCCGCAACACTACTACCCTCCACTGAATTACATGTACGTAACACCTCTAGCAAACCTAAAGTGACCTCATAATTCTTGTGAAAGTAGTCTTGGAACGTTTCTTCTACAGTTTATGTAGCTCATTATAGTTCATGACAGAAAGTCCATGTAATTGTGCACACATATTAGTTGTATTTGATGTTGTATAATACAGAGATACAGAATAATCTAGTGCATAAAATACATACAAACTGGTGCAATAGGCAAGCAGGTTAAGAAGGTCAGAATTTATTGCCTAACATTGGAGCACACAGTACTGGAATGCTGAGCGATGAACCATGGGATTGATTCGCAGTTATGGCTCAGGACATGTGTGACACAATACTTTTGCTTCATGATGCCACATGAAGCATCAATTAAAAGCCTTTTATGTTTCTTTTCAGTTTCAAACCATTCCCCAGATGAAAAATAATTTTAAGGTTGGGATGAAGCTTGAAGGAATTGATCCCCAGCACCCTTCCATGTATTTTGTGCTGACTGTAGCAGAGGTACGTTTCCAAAAAGAACAGATGAGGAGGAGTTTATGGCCTACAGTACAATACATTTAACATTTGTTATTTCCTCAGGTCTGTGGCTATCGCATCCGTCTTCATTTTGATGGCTACTCAGATTGCCATGATTTCTGGGTAAATGCAAACTCTCCAGACATTCATTGGGCTGGCTGGTGTGAAAGAACAGGACACAAGCTCTACACTCCCAAAGGTCAGACATTTAAATGGGGAAAGGCTGACATTTTTGTATTTATTGATCACTAACCCATATCTTGATTCCAGGCTGTAAAGAAGAAGAATTCACCTGGTCCGGCTACCTGAAAATCACCAAGTCACAAGCAGCACCAAAAGAGTTCTTTACTAGTTCAGGCGAAGTAAGGGGGTTCTTCTTAAATTACATTTCTTAAAGTATTTGCGATCATTTTTTTTTTTCTAATCTAAATATTTCCAAATTTCTTTTTTTATACATAGCTCTCTTCGCCTAGAGTAGCCTCACATCTGTTGCACATACATGAAACTCTATTTTTAAATAGTTTACTGCTGTTGCTTAGTGGTTAGAGCAGTTGCCTCACAGCTCCATGGACCTGGCCTCACCCGCTGTATTTGTCGATTGTCCACATTCTCCACAGGTTCATGCCAGCTTCCCCCAGAGCTCTACTGTCATCCACCATCCTAAGCATGTACAGGTGACATTAACTTGTGACTCTAAATTGTCCCCATGTTAGCAAGTATGTCACATTCACAGATGGTTTTGATCCCTTTGCGGCCAAGATGTACTTTAATTTCTTGTAACCCTGTAAATAGCTACAACATTGTAAAGAAAGAAAATGTATTTGTTGACAGATACCATAGTTATAAAATGGTAATTGACAGGGACTATAGCTTCGATTACAGTTATGTGAAACCACTTTATAATAACTAATGTCATTTCTCTCCTTGTGTTTAATTATATCTTCCTCATATCAGTTGGAATCCTATTGTGGATTTCGAGTCGGAATGAAGCTGGAGGCTGTGGATCGCATGAACCCCTCACTCATCTGTGTTGCTACAGTGACTGATGTGGTGGATAACCGGTTCCTAGTCCATTTTGACAACTGGGATGATACCTATGATTACTGGTGAGGAAAAACGTCATCTAAGTTAGGCCTGACCATGAGTGCAGGTTACTATCATTGGCAAAACCAATGCTTAATCTCACCTTTTCTCATTTTCATTTTTTATATGTTGACTCATCACTTCAGTTTTGTTGTTTTCTCATCTTTTTGTCAGGAAGTAGTATTTCCAAATCTATCTACTCAATTTAAGAAACTGTTTTGTACAATAAAATGAACAAACTGAGCTTGTGATGGAGAGATCTGATTACCTAAAACAGTCCATGTTGGTTTTCCATCCATCCATCCATTTTCCAACCCGTTGAATCCGAACACAGGGTCACGGGGGTCTGCTGGAGCCAATCATAGCCAACACAGGGCGCAAGGCAGGAACCAACCCACCGCAGCCATGTTGGTTTTGTAAGAACATAAAATGTTTGAGAAAAGAGAGCTATCATTGGCCTTGCCCCTCACTGTTTCATATCCTCGCACTAAGAGGCTGGCCATGAACTTGGGGTCATTGAGTTAGAAAGCACCAGCTGATCAGTTAAGGTACAGCCCCATTTCCAAAGGTGGGATGCTGGGTAAAAAAACAGAATATGATGATTTGCAAATCATTTAAGCCCATATTTAATTGAAAATAGAATAAAGATGAATGTTGCAACTGAGCAATTTTATTGGTCAGTCAATCAATCAATCAACATTTATTTATATAGCACATATTCATACAAAAAAAATGTAGCTCAAAGCGCTTTACAAAATGAATAGAAAAATAGAAGACACAATAAAAAATAAACATAAGTCAACATTAATTAACATAGAATAAGAGTAAGGTCCGATGGCCAGGGTGGACAGAAAAACAAAAAAAAACTCCAAAGGCTGGAGAAAAAAATAAAATCTGTAGGGGTTCCAGACCAAGAGACCGCCCAGTCCCCTCTGGGCAAAGTCCCCTCTGGTTTATGAAGAAGTACAGTAGTTACTGTACCTATCGAAGACAGGTCTTCTTCTTCATTCAGCTGCTCCCGTTAGGGGTTGCCACAGTGAATCATCATCTGTTTCCATCTCTTTCTGTCCTCTCCATCTTGCTCTGTCACACCCATCACCTACATGTCCTCCCTCACCACATCCATAATCCTCCTCTTAGGCCTTCCTCTTCTCCTCTTCCCTGGCAGCTCTATCCCTAGCATCCTTCTCTTAGTATACCCAGCATCTCTCCTCTGCACCAAACCACTCACTTCTATGACTTTGTCTCCAAACTGTCCTATCTTAGCTGACTCTCTAATGTCCTCGTTCCTGATCCTGTCCATCCTCATCACACCCAGTGCAAATCTTAGCATCTTTAACTTGCCACCTCCAGCTCTGTCTCCTGTATTCTGGTCAGTGCCACCGTCTCCAGCCCATATAACATAGCTGGTCTCACTACCGTCCTGTAGTCCTTCCCTTTCACTCTTGCTGGTACTCATCTGTCACAAATCACTCCTGACACTCTTCTCCAGCCCCTTCACCGCACCTGCACTCTCTTCCACTCTCCCTGTTACTCTGTACTGTTGAGTATTTACGTATTTAAACTCATCCACCTTTGCTAGCTCTACTCCCTGCATCCTCACCTTTCTTCTTACCTCCTTCTCATTCACACACATGTATTCTGTCTTGGTCTTACTGCACCTATCAAAGACAGGTAACTGAATAACTTAAAACATTTGCTACCTCTTGTTCTTTGCGTACCTTCAGCGCCTTTCCCCTGCATTCGCGTGTGTATGAATGATTTTCAAGGTGCCTTTCTTGCCTTATACTTTCAGTCTTTGAAGGCGACTCTCTCAGTATGCCTCAAGCACCTTTACTCCTCTATGTGAGTCTCACAGTCGCACTTCCTCTTCTGATCACATCCCGAAAGCCAAACTGACCAATCACACCAAAGCCAAACTGACCAATCAGATTTCTCAGGTGGACTGGACACACAGAACTTACTGTTTTATTATATAGTAGATATGTGCTCATTTAGAATTTGATGCTAGCAGCACATCACAAAAAATTTTGGACAGGGCAACGAAAGACTGGAGCAGTTGTGTAATGCTAAAAAAAACAGCTAGTGGAACATCTCACAGCTAATTAGGTTAATTGGCAACAGGTAAGTGACATGATTGGGTATATGAAAAGCATCCCAGGGACATGCTGTCTCTCAGAATTAAAGATGGGTTCACCACTCAGTGAAAGATTGTAAGAAGTTTAGAATGATGTTACTGAACGTAAAATGCCATCAGGCGCAAATGTGAATATCGCCAGAGTTTCTTTAGAGCCTTTGTTGATTATTGTACAGCATTCAACTCAGTTGATCGAACTACCCTGTGGGACATCCTGAGTTGCTGGATGTCATGGCCGGCCTGTACACTGGTACTGTGAGTGCTGGGCAGAGTGGAGGCAGAACCTCTATGTTTTTCCCAGGTGTTCAATGCTTGCATGGACTGGATGTTGGGCAGGGTCATGGGGTCCTACAATTATGGGTCATCTATTGGAGAAGAAAGATTCACTGATCAGAGCTTTGCAGAGTCAATGGAGGCTCTGATTGGGGCTCTCAAAAGACTGAGCGAGAAGTCTGAGTGTTTGGGCTTGCAAATGTCCAGGATAAAAACCAAAATCCAGGCCTTTAATGACCTCTTGGGCACAGCCATCAGCAGTTTCTCAATCTGCAGAGAGAGTGTCGACCTCGTCGAGAGGCTTAATTACCTCGGCAGTGACATTCATGTCTCTGGCGACTCTTCCTATGAAGTTCATAGACGGATTGGGAGAGCATGGGGGGTCATGAGGTCGCTGGTAAGGGATATGCAAAAGGACGAATGTCCAAGTCTTTAGAGTCCTGGTGCTTCCTGTTTTGCTATATGGTTGAGAGATGTGGACGCTATCCAGTAAGCTGAGACAAAGAGAGTTTCCCAGCTGTTGCAACAGTAGGCTCACTGCTCCACATTAGCTCCACTGCTCCAAACAGCTTCACTACATTTCTTTACAGTTCTGATTTTTCATGTTATTTTTCAGGTGTGATGCTGGTAGTCCATACATTCATCCCATTGGCTGGTGCCACGAGAGGGGTCGACCTCTCACTCCACCTCAAGGTGAGTGAAAGAATCAGATATGGAAACCAGAACAGTTTTGAAGAATTTATGGTCCTGGCACAAATTAATATGTAATACCTTTTGGATGTGTTTTTTTGATAAAACATTAGTGTACGGTAACATTTAGCAGAAAATGTGCAAAATAAAAGCACTTTCCATGAAAAGCCATATTCGATAGCAGACTGTCATGTGAATAAGTAAAGATTAATCAAAGAGAAATCACAATAATTAAAAAAAAAGGAAATCACGTTTTAGCCTTTCAGCCAGTTACTTGAAAAGTGACAACAGGTAACCAATATAAACTGACGAAAAAGAAAGATCTTCTCTGCAAATACACAGCATTGACCCTCTTGAAAGGGAGCTAAAATACATTCTGTATGTCATATTCATCATTTTTGAGGTTTAATATGTTGGTTACATCAGCACACGTTAAAATAACGGCTCGGTGATATTTCTTATTATGCGTGTGAATCGTCGTTTGACTGGTTTGCCTGCATTTCCCTACTTGATCAAGGGTGCCGTCACTTCCCAGTTTCTCCGAAATGTTGCGTACACATGGGTCAGAGTTTCCATAAACATACAGACGTTCCCCTGTCACATTTTTTCTTTTAGAAATCCCAAAGTCTGCGAGGGAAGTTGCATACATACATTTCAATCCTCTATTTGTGCATACGCAAGCTTTATAACTGAGGCCCCCAGACTGGAAACAGAAAGTTGCAGCTTCTTAACCACATACACACATTCCCAGTGACATTGCCATGGATGCAGTTTGGTGGGGGGACATAAAAGCATATAAACTGTACTGCAATACATTTACCTTAAATCCCAGGTCAAACATAATGTATTGTTCCTAAAAAATTTACAATATTAAGTAACTCTCACTTACATAAACATATTTAAGAATATGAAATTGCAAAAATAGTACTCTGTGACAGCTAGGGGGCACCAGTGAGTCCCAAACCCCAAACACATCAACACAGTCCCAGGTTCCAATAAAAGGTATTTATTTCAAATACCTCATAAACACAAGCACAATACATGTTGTTTCTTTTCCTTTCTCTCTCTCTCTCTCTCATTTCCTCGCCTCTCCTTTCCTCTTATTACTGTACAGCTCTCCTCCAGTCGAGTGTTGCCTTCCTTCCACCCAGTTCCAAGTTGAGTGGACAAGGCAGCGTGGTCACTTTTACTGAGGACCTGGGAGTGCTTCCAGTGCCAGGGCTTTTGCCGGTTTAAAGTATTTCCCCATGATATGGATGTTCCCAATAACAGGAAGTGTAACTCGCCACAGTGCCCTCTTGCAGCAAATAATTCCAGAAGGATAATTTCTCAAGAATGGCAACCTGTACAAAATTGCTTTTATATTTTTGCATAGTTGAATGGATGAACGAGTAAACACAAACAATGTTGAACAATCGATGGAAAAAAGTTCCTATGAGTTTAATGAGTAACTAATATATTTCTGTATTAAAAATGTTGGAAAAGGATGATCTGTTTTCAACAGTCTGTGCTGACCCCATTATTTATACACCAAACGTTTATGCATTTATTATGACTCAACTATTTAGCAGGGCAAGAGCATTGGATTTTAGAGGTCGTCACTTAACACTCAATCATTATTTCCAGATTTAGTTTATACAGTATACTAACTCCTACACAAAAGTGCATGATCATTTCTGTTTCTTACAGATTATCCAGATCCTGATAACTTTTCCTGGGAAAAATACCTGGAGGAAACTGGTTCTGTCGCCGCTCCAGCCCACGCCTTCAAACCGGTGCGTTTATCCTGGGGTCACAATGTGTAAATACAGCAGTTGAGTTACTGTAGGCGAGACCATGTTGAGCTTCAGATTGATGTTGAAAAATCACAATGGCTGGGTAGCATTAAAGCCTGTCGGGAAAGAGAAAAAATAATCACAAGTGGGCATTGATATATCAATTGCTGCAGTGCCCTGGATTTTATACAGTATATTCAGGCTACTGCGGTGGGCTGGCGCCCTGCCCGGGGTTTGTTTCCTGCCATGCGCCCTGTGTTGGCTGGGATTGGCTCCAGCAGACCCCCATGACCCTGTAGTTAGGATATAGTGGGTTGGATAATGGATGGATGGATGGATATTCAGGCTATTCACCACCTGCATGAAGTTTACTTGTTTCCCTGTTTCCATGTGGCCTTCTTTGGGCGTAATCTGATTTCCTGCTAGATCCTAAAGATTAGTGTATTATGTTAGGGCTTTGCGCCCTTGGTATCAAGTTACTCAAACTGTTCTGTAAAATTTCAGTAATTATTTACCGCTCTGATGTTGATCTTTCTGATCATAGAATAGGTCATTACAATAGCAATTGACCACAAGAATTTATTAATTTCTCTTGTACGATTTGGCTCAAAAACTAATCAGCACATTGGCCATCTGACCTTACTCTTATTCTATGTTAATTAATGTTGACTTATGTTTATCTTTTATTGTGTCTTCTATTTTTCTATTCATTTTGTAAAGCACTTTGAGCTACATTTTTTTGTATGAATATGTGCTATATAAATAAATGTTGATTGATTAATTGATTGATTGATTGATCTCATAACAGGCTTAAGTTTCGAGTTTGCCATTTTTCCTTCCAGCCATTTTAGCTCCTCAAGAAACACACACAGACAGACACACACCCATCATCGAGATATCAATGTTTTCGGTATCAGGCGACCCTAAAACATCGAGATCCATTGAAAACCGGAGGTCGAAATTTTTGACGAATCTAAAGCTTTCGCTCCTCTCCAAAAGACAATAGGTTCTGGTGAGGGGGGGTGGGAGCAAAGTAAAAATAAAGCAATTCAGAGTGCTGAATCTTCAAAAACAAATCAGTTGAAGGGGAATTAAGTTAATTAGCAGCAAAAACTGGCCACTAATTAAGAAAATAGTTAAACCACAGCCACAGTAGCGCTCCAGGACTGGAGTTGGAGACTCCTACCATAGACAATGTGACTGATCATTATGGATTTGGTCAACCTTTTTAGGAGAAGATATCACCCATGAGTCTGTTTGATTTTAATCATGCATTGAAGTTTGCTTTACGTTGAAGAACGCGATACTGAAGGGCAGGACACTCTTCAAAACAAATATATAGCACTTATGTAAAATACAGCAGCTGATGTTACTCAGTTTATATAAAAAAAATAAACTGCCTTTGATGAAATATTCTAAAACTTTTAGGGTATGAGGGTCCATATTATAAAGTAATTCATAATATTGTTTTTGATGAGGCGTTAATGTAATTTAATCTTTTATTTACTTTTTATTACGTTTTACTTTTTTACTTCTTACATTTTATTATTCACTGGTATTTAAAATAGACAGTTCTAGTGAAGTACTCAAGTAACCGATTTTTTAACTATAATAAATAAATCCCTGCATGCTCTTCTATATACCATCTCTTTAAATACAATTGCTTTCTTTAATGGAGGGGAACCCTGATGCCCTTTGAAACAGCTGAGCCACAAGATAGCGAACGCCCAGTGCCCAACCCCAGGGGTGAGTAAGCTAAGTGAGCAGGGGGCAGACCCCCCTAGTAATAATAATAATAATAATAATAAATAGATTTTATTTATTTGCACCTCTCCAGACACTTGAGGACACAAAAGAGAAAATCATAAAACAAGACAATTTTAAATAATAAATAAGTGAACAAAATAAAACCCACACCAATTAAATTGTAATAATTCAATTAGTCAGTCGAGTTCAGAAAGATATCATTTATGGCATTGTGAATGCAATTCTGAAAAGCTGAGCTTGAAGCTATTTTTCAAATAAAGAAACAGAATCAGGATAGCAAATATTATAAATATTATAAGAATTTTTGGCCATTTTGAATAAATCTGAAAGTGAACTTTGGAAACAGTAAGTGAACCCTAAGCTAATGACTTTTTAAAAAGCTCATTGCAGTCCGAAATTAGCACACTTGGGAGTCCATTTAATGAAACGAGTTCAGAGGTGTGGCCTAGAATTACTTTGATTGATAAAAAAAGACTATAAAGTTTGAGTCTGAGCTTTTGACAAGAAGCATATCCAGATGGGAATCATGCCTCGCACAAAAGAGCTGTCTAAAGAGCTACTATCGAGGATTGTTCATCTACATAAGGCTGGAAAGGGTTACAAAGTCATCTCAAAGATTCGAGATATTCATCAGTCTACTGTTAGGCAAGTTGTCTATAAATGGAGACAATTTGGTAGTGTGGCTACTCTGCCTAGAAGTGGGCAACCTGCCAAGATGACCCCAAGAGCACAACGCAAAGTCAGCAATGAGGTGAAGAAGAACCCTAGAGTGACAGCAAAGGACTTGAAGAAGTCATTAGAACTGGCTAATATGTCTGATCATGAGTCAACTATACACAAAACATTTCAGTCCATGGCAGGACACCAAGAAGGAAGCCACTGCTATCAAAAAAGAACACATTGATGAATGCCTGAAGATTGCGAAAGAGCACGTGGACAATCCACAACGGTACTGGAAAAATGTTTTGTGGAGTGATGAAACCAAAATTGAACTATTTGGGAGGAACAAGCAAAACTTCATTTGGCGTAAAAAGGGCACTGCATTATCAACATCAAAACATCATCCCTACAGTAAAGTATGGTGGATTGAACATCATGATTTGGGCCTGCTTTGCTGCATCAGGGCTTGGACAGCTTGCCATCATTGAGGGAAAAAAGGAATTCATAAGTTTATCAACACATTCTCCAGGATAATGTGAGGGTGTCTGTTGGTCAAATTAAGCTCAGAAGAGGCTGGGTGATGCAACAGGACAATGACCGCAAACATTGCAGCAAATCCACAGACAATGGCTTCAGAAGAACAAACTCTGCCTTTTGGAGTGGCCGAGTCAGAGGCCAGATCTCAGTCCTATTGATATGCTGTGGAATGACTTGAAGAGAGCCATACACAGAAGACAACCAAAGAATATGGAAAGAGTTAAGGCAGTTCTGCAGGGAAGAATGGGCTCAATGTCCCCCCACACGATGTGCAGGTCTGATCTGCATTTACAGGAAGTGCCTGGTTGAGGTCATTGCTGCCAAAGGAGGGTCAACCAGTTATTAAATCCCAAGGTTCACTTACTTTTTCCACTACCACTGTGAACATTGAATGCGTTTGTAAAATAAAGGCATTAAAGAGTAGAATTTTTTGTGTGTCATTGGCTTAAGCTCACTGTGTATATCAGGACCTGTGACTTAGATGAAGATCAGATCACTTTTTGTGACCAATTCATGCAGTAAACCAGATAATTCCAAAGGGTTCACATACTTTTTACTTTGACTGCAGAAGAGTACATTGAACAGGCTGGGGTGTAATTTTTGAGACTTTTCAATACGTTTTTAGACACATTATGGAGTGCTTTGTAAATAGATGACAAGAATCTTAAGGACAATATGGTGCTTGACTAGGAGAATTGGGCCAATGGACTATGAGCCTTAGTTTGATTAAATTAACGTGCACCTGAATTCTGAACCAACTGCTACTTGTTTATACGTTTAGCCAGAGTACACAGCACACACATAATGGAGTGTCAGGAGATGAACGATTCTATTGAGATTTATAAGGGAAACAAATAATGACTTCAGGAATGACTTTTCTGTTTATAGCGTCATCCGCATGGTTTCCAAATGAACATGAAGCTGGAAGCTGTGGACAAACGCAACCCCTCTGTCATTCGAGCTGCCACCATCTCTGACATTGATGAACACAGGCTCAAGGTAAGATCCCACCTCCTGCAGAAATGTTGTATCATTTCACTGTTTAAGGTACACTACCCTGCGGGGGCATAGCCAAAAATTTATTTCGCGGGGGACGAGAATGCACATGAATCATAATTCAGTCTATGATGAATTAGGTTTAGCTGTCATAACATATATTTCATAGGGAAGTTCAAATCAAATCAAATTGCTCCCCACCCTTGGCTATGCTTATGCAGCCCACAGCTGAGCTGTGCGTATACCTTTAGATTTTTCTACATCATTAATGCAAGCAGACTGTCAAAGTGGCCATTAAACTGTTAATTCATAAAGCGGTACTCCATTATGTAAGTACAGTATGTACACCTCCAGATATACCAGATACACTACCAGACTGACCACTACCACCGCCTGACCATTCTGGGGCCAGGTTACTTGGTCTGCCTGATACAGTTTGCATGCTTATATCTGTTATGTATATTACTATTGTGTATTTGATACAATTGCATACAGTGGTGTGAAAAACTATTTGCCCCCTTTCTGATTTTTTATTCTTTTGCATGTTTGTCACACAAAATGTTTCTGATCATCAAACACATTTAACCATTAGTCAAATATAACACAAATAAACACAAAATGCAGTTTTTAAATGATGGTTTTTATTATTTAGGGAGAAAAAAAA
This sequence comes from Polypterus senegalus, assembly GCF_016835505.1. Taxonomy (NCBI): domain Eukaryota; kingdom Metazoa; phylum Chordata; class Cladistia; order Polypteriformes; family Polypteridae; genus Polypterus; species Polypterus senegalus. Next base: position 180,963,711 of record NC_053163.1, read on the forward strand.
ATCCAAACCTACATGGCCCTGTGTGAAAAAGTAATTGCCCCTTGTTAAAAAATAACCTAACTGTGGTGTATCACACCTGAGTTCAATTTCATAGCCACCCCAGGCCTGATTACTGCCACACCTGTTTCAGTCAAGAAATCACTGAAATAGGAGCTGCCTGACACAGAGAAGTAGACCAAAAGCACCTCAAAAGCTAGACATCATGCCAAGATCCAAAGAAATTCAGGAACAAATGAGAACAGAAGTAATTGAGATCTATCAGTCTGGTAAAGGTTATAAAGCCATTTCTAAAGCTTTGGGACTCCAACGAACCACAGTGAGAGCCATTATCCACAAATGGCAAAAACATGGAACAGTGGTGAACCTTCCCAGGAGTGGCGGCCGACCAAAATTACCCCAAGAGCGCAGAGACGACTCATCCGAGAGGTCACTAAAGACCCCAGGACAACGTCTAAAGAACTGCAGGCCTCACTTGCCTCAATTAAGGTCAGTGTTCACGACTCCACCATAAGAAAGAGTCTGGGCAAAACGGCCTGCATGGCAGATTTCCAAGGCAAACCACTGTTAAGCAAAAGAACATTAGGGCTCGTCTCAATTTTGCTAAGAAACATCTCAATGATTGCCAAGACTTTTGGGAAAATACCTTGTGGACTGATGAGACAAAAGTTGAACTTTTGGAAGGCAAATGTCCGTTACATCTGGCGTAAAAGGAACACAGCATTTCAGAAAAAGAACATCATACCAACAGTAAAATATGGTGGTGGTAGTGTGATGGTCTGGGGTTGTTTGCTGCTTCAGGACCTGGAAGGCTTGCTGTGATAGATGGAACCATGAATTCTACTGTCTACCAAAATATCCTGAAGGAGAATGTCCGGCCATCTGTTCGTCAACTCAAGCTGAAGCGATCTTGGGTGCTGCAACAGGACAATGACCCAAAACACACCAGCAAATCCACCTCTGAATGGCTGAAGAAAAACAAAATGAAGACTTTGGAGTGGCCTAGTCAAAGTCCTGACCTGAATCCAATTGAGATGCTATGGCATGACCTTAAAAAGGGGGTTCATGCTAGAAAACCCTCAAATAAAGCTGAATTACAACAATTCTGCAAAGATGAGTGGGCCAAAATTCCTCCAGAGTGCTGTAAAAGACTCACTGCAAGTTATCGCAAACGCTTGATTGCAGTTATTGCTGCTAAGGGTGGCCCAACCAGTTATTAGGTTCCGGGGGCAATTACTTTTTCACACAGGGCCATGTAGGTTTGGATTTTTTCTCCTAAATAATAAAACCATCATTTAAAACTGCATTTTGTGTTTACTTGTGTTATATTTGACTAACGGTTAAATGTGTTTGATGATCAGAAACATTTTGTGTGACAAACATGCAAAAGAATAAGAAATCAGGAAGGGGGCAAATAGTTTTTCACACCACTGTATGTAGTGAAGTTTATTGTTTTGTTATTGTTCTAGCTTTGTTTAGTAATTTGTATTCCTTGCTGATGCTTTTTTGCTTTTTCTGCACCAACAGGACAACCAACAAACACTGCTTAGTGAACCAAAGGTAGAATGAGCCATAATCTAAATATATAAAATTCTTTTCGCGTTTGAAACGGAAATTACGTATGACCACAGAACATATTTTAATTAATATATTATTAATATATATATTATATATTATTAATATAAAATTCTTTTCGCATTTGAAACGGAAATTACGTATGACCGCAGAACATATTATAATACACTACGTGCGTATGCGTTTGAAACGGAAATTACGTATGACCTTTGAACATACTATAATACACTACGTGGAAATACTGCATTTTATTTTTTCCTCTTGCACTCAGTGAGTGAAGCCACTGGGTAATTCAGCTAGTAATGAACTGAAAATAATTTGTGTTCATGAATATCACTGATTGAACTGAAAACAATTCATGGTTATGAATAATACCAACTTCGCCCCACTGACTTAATCTGCATAAAATAATTTTATGAACTGGCATTCAAGTAGGTGTGTCTTGGTGGCTAAAGAGCTGATCTCAAAACAGCAGACTCAAACTACAATCAGGTTAAGACGGTAAAATAGAAAACAGATCTGACTTACTTGGTTAAATAGAGGGTAGGTGTCCTCTGTCACCAAAAGTTCTGCGCTACTCATAGACTCTGCAGTACAATAATAACCTAACAAATCTTTATAATGCTATTCTACATTTAATTTTTTGTGACCTTTCTTTCGTCTTTTTCACAAGTTTAGGGTTTCCGGTCATGGAGAACATGTATTTCAATGTAGTTTTCGTACTATAACATTTATTTAATGTTGTTAAAAGCATAAGAAATTTGACAAACGAGAGGAGACCTTTCAGTCCATCAACCCATTTGTTTGGCTAATAGCTAAGCTGTCACAAATATCTCACTCAGATTCTTCTTAAAGGCTCACAAGGTTTCTGCTTCGACTCCATGTCTCGGTAGTTTGTTCCCGAGTCCGACAACACTTTGTGTAAAGAAGTGCTTCTTGGCTTCAGTTTAAAATGCACTTCTCCTTAATATCCACTGATGTACTTGAGTACGCAATTCACCCTTAAGCTAAAATAATTCTGCTGGATCAACTCTACCAATGCCTTTGAGGATTTTAAATGCCTGGATGAGGTCCTCACACAATCTCCTCTGCACGAGACTAAACAGGCTTAAATCTCTGAGTCTGTCACAGTAGGACATGTCCTTAAGTCCCATGATGCACCTGGTTATTCTCCTCTGCACAACTTCTTGTGATGCTATGTCTTTCTTGTACCATGGTGACCAGAACTGCACACAATACTCCAGATATGGACTTACGTGTGCATTGTATGGTTTGAACGTAACATCCGTTGACTTACATTCAACAGTTTTTATGTGATAACTTAACATTTTATTTGACTTTTTAACTGCTTTTGTGCACAGCTTAGTTACCTTGCGTCAACATAAACCCCTAAATCCTTTTCAGAGGTTGCTTCCTGTAGGACAGGGTCTCCCATCTTGTATTTATAACTGATGTTTCTTTTCCCCACTTGAAACACTTTGCACTTTTCTACATTAAACTGCATTTTCCAGTTGTTGCCCAGTTTTGAAGCTCATCTAGGTTATTTTGATTTTCTTTTTGTTGCCTTCTCAGTGTCTGCCATCCCTCCAATTTTAGTACCGTCTGCAAATTTGACAAGTTTACTAACTATAAGATGCAAACCACTAGTTAACCACGCAAACAGGATGGCCAGATTACAGTTTGTGAAAAAAGGACTTCAAAGAGCCTGCAGAATTCTGGGTAAACGTCTTGTGGACAGACGAGACAAAGATGAACCTCATCAGAGTGATGGCATGAATAAAGTGTTGAGATGACATGGAACTGCCCGAGTTCCAAAGTAGACCACCTCATCTGTTAAACATGGTGGTGGGGGTGTTATGACTTGGGCATGTATGGCTGCTGCAGGTCCCGGCAGACTTCTCTTCATTGATAATGGAACTGGTGATGGCACAAAGAATTCTGCGATGTAAAGAAAGATCTGATCTGCTCAAGTTCCAGTCAGTGCCTCCACACTCTGTGGACCGCACCTCATCCTACAAAAAGATGACAAAGATCCAAACAGGCTGCTGAGGCAACACAGAAGTTTATAAAAGTTAAAAAATGGAACATTCTTGAATGGTCAAGCCAGTCACCTGATTTAAATCCAACTGAGCAATCTTTCCATAAGGTCAAGAAACAACCGGGAGCTGAAGATGGCTGCATTAGGGGATTGAGAGAGCACCTCATAGACATTTAAATAGACATATATAAACGAAAAACCTGTGTTCGTGTGTGTGTTTGTGTGCGTGTGTATGGCGCAGTCCACTCTGCTCACAACCAACCACAGCCACTAGATGGCGTATGCATGTACTTTTACATTTTTTTGGCGCTTGCACACACCTCAGTTCTCACTAGGAAAGCCCTATGTGTGTGTGTGTGTGTGTGTGTATGGAGCAGTCCACTCTGCTTGCACTCAACCACCACCATGGCAGTTGGTGTGAATTCTATGGAAGACGTAGAAGCTTATACAAGTGTGACTTGCACTTGGTAAGATGACACATGCATACACTTTTACATTTTTCCAGCACTTGCATGCACCTCACTTCTCATTCAAACCAAGTAGACAAATTCAGCTTTGTGGTACATGCACGCTGTACTTTCACACAACGAGCTACCATACGTTTGCCTGTGATAGTTTCCAGCCTGTCTTACTCAATTTGTGCCACAGCCGCACAAGATTACACATCCCTGTCCAGACCTACTTAGCTGACGCCTCTGTAAGTTCACCAGTGTGATAAAACTGCTAGCGAGTCTTTGGGTTGTTTTTTGTCCCAAAGACCAAACACAGCTAGTACAAAATCATATAGATATTAAATAGTACAAGTTGAGTTAGTATCTACAAATAGACAAACAGCACAATTACCGGTTATGTGTTGCAAAAACATTTAGGAGTAAACCTATGTCAGTTTATTTACGATCTGAATAATATGAGGGAAGAAGCTGCAGAGATGGTGTGTAGTTTGGGTCGCAGTAGACCTGTAGCTCCTCTGTGATGGCAATAAAACAAACAGATGGCTGCCGGAGTGGCGGAGTCAGCTGCAGCCACTCCTGCTCTCTTATTGGCTCTGGCAATACAGATCTTTTACTGTTGGGAGACAACAGCCAATGATTTTCTCAGAATGTAGCTTTGTCGCAAGATGTAACTTACTGTGAGATTTTCAGTTTATCTACTGTTGACCTAAATTCTTCCATAAGCAAAACGTATTTAACAAATTTCAATACTTTGGTAACAACTTCTCGGGGATCTGTTCCTTCGGGTGTTTATATAATGTATGCTAAAGTACAGTGTCCTGATATTTGAAAAGCCTTACCAGATTGAGGGTTCAAATACATGTATGGATTCATAACTCTGATGAACTTGTTCCATGAGAACTTTGGGCATACATCTGGGTGCCATAAACCTCTGACAGGTTACTGATCTCGTACTATACTATTGGGATGTTCGATATGCACCATTGGCCACATTTAAAATGTTCTACTTTGTTGTTTCCCTTCACCGTCATAGCAGCCGCTGGGTTTGCCCGTCTCTACACAGCCTTGCAAAAATTCACATTACCAGTATTTTTAAACCATATCAGCAATAATAAAACAACAGCTCCAGTCCCAACAAAGTAATGTGATTGCATTAATTTAAAAAATTATATTTTGCATGTATTACTGTGAATCTGTTACGTAATTGGACATTATGTTATGCACAGTGTTTTTAACGGGAAAAATGACATTTTTTTTCCGTTACTATCGTCAGACATTGTACCTAAAAGTGTTGATTTATTTTGCTACCCTTTTGCCACAGATCCATTTTGATGGTTGGAGCCATATGTATGATTACTGGATTGACGCGGACCATCCTGACCTTCACCCAGTGGGATGGTGTGAGAGAACAGGTCATGCTTTGAAGCCACCACTCCGTGAAGCCATCAAACAACTACCGGGTACGGAGTGACATGCCAGATTCTTTTGCAGACACAGTTCTTTGTTTTTGATTGTAAAACACTTACAGTTAATCACTATTGAGAGCAGCAAAGGCTCTATGCCTTCAAGCTTTGTTTCTCCATGAAGAAGATGCTCAGCTTCACTGGTGTCTGGCCCTAGCCATTCATCTTTCGTCTGTGATAGAAAAAGGTGATCATGGCAGCTGTCCACACTTACACAATCACACAATAGTTCTTCTTCTTTCGGCTGCTCCTGTTAGGGGTCACCACAGCGGATCATCTTCTTCCATATCTTTTTGTCTTCTGCATCTTGTTCTGTTACCCCCATCACCTGCATGTCCTCTCTCACCACATCCATAAACCTTCCCTTAGGCCTTCCTCTTTTCCTCTTCCCTAGCCGCTCTATCCTTAGCACCCTTCTCCCAATATACTCAGCATCTCTCCTCTGCACATTTCCAAACCAATAGTTCAAATGTTATAACTTTTGTAGCCTCCTTAGTATTAAATTTTTTGGCTTGAAAAATGACATTTTTAATAAATCTCATCTTTCTACTGTAAAACGTGCAAAACACTAATAGTACAAAGTCAGAAGTGTAGAAAGTATAATAACAATACAAATAATAATAATAATAATATGAACACTCCACTGCACGTATGCAAGTGAAGCAAATGTCACTTTCGGATTCCCAGAATCACTTTCTGTCTCACTGTCCATTTCAATTTCACTGCCTAAAGACACTCAATACATATTTCATTAAATTGATTATGATGCTGCAAGGATGGCGAGACTTGACAGCGAAGAAATGGCACTCGTCAGGAAAGCAGACTACGATCAAAAATGTCTTTAAATCATCACAGGACTGAACTTTTTAAGTACAGTACATACTGTATTTAACGTCAGACAATTCTGTAACTGTAAGTTCATTTTTTCAGTTCATTTATTCTGTTGTTTTGTTGTAAAACATGATTATTAGGTTCGTAATGTGTAAAATTATAACATAGTGTGACGTTTAATAGGCTTTTTCTTAACACCTGCCATTATCCAACATTTTCGCTTATCCGACGTTCGACCGGCCCGTTTATGTCGGATAAGCGAGACTCTACTGTACATGAAAGCAAAAAGTGCAATAATCAAACAGGAATGATTAACATGACATGCAGGGATGTTTAAACTGCCACATTAAATTGGACATTCATTTGCATTTGTTACATTTCAGCCAGGTTTCCTCCCCAGGTTAGGAGCACACACTGATACAGCGCATTATGACCCAAGTGCAGCCATGTGACGGGTGACTCCTCAGCACCACTCAACTTCAGATGGAGTGGAGCAGTGTGAGGTTTTTTATGGTGGCTGGAGTGCCAGTTCTGTCTCCAAACCCCAAGTTTTTCCCTGCAGGTTGGAGGTCCTACATGCTGGGCCGGATGCAGATTAACGTCATACCCAGGACATTGCAATTTCAGGTTAAGGGTCTTGCTCAAGGGCCCAACAAAGTAGAGTCACTTTTGGTGTTTATGGGATTCAAACCGGCAACCTTCTGACTGCCAGTGCAGATCGCTACCTCAGAGCCACCACTCCGTCCTTGTTTTTTGTCTTCATTCTTTTGATTGTTTTAATTTTATTTATGTTTATTTACTTTTTTCTTTGTATTTGTTTTATGTATCAATCCCTTTGTTATGTGCCGTATGTGTGTTTGGTGTGTTGTCTCCAAAGAGGTAGAACCACCTACCCATCATCACCAGGGAAAGGTGTGGGTTTCCTAGAGTTCCTGGCGGTTCATTCAAATGTGCTAGGGAGTTGGTGAGCTTACTTGTGACCTTTGCTTGTGCTTGGCGATTTCTGGAATTTTTGACCATTTTGCTCTGTTGTTTAATGTCGCCACCGGATTGTGTATTAGGACAGTGTATGCCTTGGATTGCTTTTGCTGGAGGCTTGTTTTTGCCTTTTTGTGCTCCACAGATCTTCATGTTATTTCAGAGGATCTTCTTTAAGAATAAATCTTTTATTTTATAAGTATTCTATGCAGACCTGACTCACTAATTATGTAAATAAAAATTCTGGAACTAAAAATCACTCCAAATGTTGTAATGTGTAATGAGAAAGGACTTCATTGTCCTCAGCTCAAAGGTAGCTATTGTAATCTCCACAATTCAATTGGTATCTATTCTATATAAATAAAACCCTAAGCATAAAAGTGCAACGATTTTATGTCATGTTTTTTGTCACGCTTTAAATCGGGCTTATTTTAAAACCTACATATATATGTTTGGTATCATTCTTTTCAGAATTTATCAAAGTTTAATGTGATGTTGTTAGATTTTCAGCTTCTTATCTATACTAATAAAAGGCAAAGCCCTCACTCACTCACTCACTCACTCACTCACTCACTCACTCACTGACTCATCACTAATTCTCCAACTTCCCGTGTGGGTGGAAGGCTGAAATTTGGCAGGTTCATTCCTTACAGCTTCCTTACAAAAGTTGGACAGGTTTTATATCGAAATTCTACGCGTAATGGTCATAACTGGAAGCAGTTTTTCTCCATTTACTGTAATGGAGATGAGCTTCAACGCCGTGGGGGCGGAGTTTCGTGTGACATCATCACGCCTCCCACGTAATCACGCAGTACATAGAAAACCAGGAAGACCTCAAAAAACCGCTCAAGAAAACATGCATTATATAATTGAGAAGGCAGCGAAACAATAAGAAGCGAGTTCTGCTACTTCGGAAACAAAGCACGATGTAAACCTACACTTTAAATTAAGTTCATAGACAGGCTGCCGCTGGCGTTTGTAATTTAGTGCCTGCCCATATAAGGCCATCCGTCAGCGGCAATCCAATAGCAAACTGCCACGGGTAAATATTCACGGGTGAAGGACTGTGCTTATGGAGAGGAAGATGAGATGGTCAGGGTGGTGTTTGACACAAACTCAGCGAAACTGCCAGAGAAAGTTTTAAGTGCCAGGACTAAGGTAACATTAAATAAAGCTATGGACATAGCACGAGATGGCACCAGCACAGCTGGGAACCTTCGATGCAAGTACACCGAGTGGCTCACGTGAACTGATGCAGTGCACAGATAAAAGCAACAGTTCCAAAGAGCTGAACAAAACCGAATTACACAATTGAAAAGGCAGCAAAAATATGAAGCGTCTGATAAGCATATTCATAAATGCAGCTACTGTGGAAACAAAGCACACGGTGGAAAAAGTCAATGTCCGCTAAAGGAAGACAGCGTAAAAAAAACCCGTGCATGCAGTTTGTCACATCACAGATAAAAAGGAAGGCGAGCTGTTTATTGATGCAGTAAGGAACTAATCGATGAATGAAACCTCTTATCTTTACAGCGATTGACAAACACGGAATGTAACTTGAACACATCGTACAAATACGAGCCTGATTGAAAGAAATAATGATAATCAAATCCTTGATGACAGCAACATTCAATAACACTCACAAAACAATTACTGTATATTGACAATCATGTTACGTTATTTTTAAAATGTTCCCTTTTCTTTTCATAACTTCTACTTCTCCACTGCGATACGGGTATATATATATAAATGTATATCTATAGCCCGATCTACAATACATACTTTAGCATAGACAAGCGGTGGCGCAATTGTAGAGTCTTAAGCCTCTAACGCCAGGTTCGATTCGAGAGGGATGTACTGACTATGTGCAGCGCTACCGATTCATTTTACCTTCCCATCTCCTTGGTTTGGGGCGTATGAAAAAATATTAGGTTAACGCAGAATCATGTTACGTTATTTTTAAAATTTTCCCTTTCTTAGCACAAGCACAGTTGAGAAGCTTCGATGCATGTACTCCATAAGCGTTAAAAATAACGCATTTAATCACACTTTCAATTCCAAGCAAGCGGAACTTTTGTCAATGCATGATTTCCTGGTACATCCATTACACTGATGCACACATCACAGCTACAAAAATGTTAGAGTCGGAATAAAGCGCGTTCCTCGACTGATCATTTCGACTAACCGAGCGAAGCCTTGATAAAAGCATGGTTTTGTGCACACTGAAAAGCAAGCAAAATTAGATGCATTACAGAAAGCGGACTTTGTGGCTCTTACTGGGGATCATTGGACTTCCGTGACCGTTAGTAATTCTAAATACATCTAATTACAAAATGTTCAATGATCACACTGTTTTAGCCTAATGTACAAAATAATTTTGGCTAATGTTACTCAGAGTTTAAAGAGTAAGCTGGTCAAATTACCTTTTATGTTTCTGACTTATTTTTTAAGAAGAAAAACTGCACTTTATGGTGAAATTTTGGTTATTATTATTTAAAGACAATACTATTCTGAAAATGTACTTAAAGTACTTAAACTACCACTTTATTTTTAAGTCTGCCCAATTTTAACCAGGGATGATATTTTTGTTTCTGTTTTGAATTCAAATGCAGTTTAAAAGCTTTTTTCAGAAATTAAAACAGCTTCAGTTTACAATATTCATGTCCATGTCTATTATTTGATTCTGTAAGCCCACTAAAACCGTTTTAAATAAAAAAAAAACATTTGCGATTTGGGGCAAATTTCGTGTGCGATTACATACGATTAATCAAGATTAATTCTTACACAGCCTCTAATTAATTGGATTAATTTTTTAATCGAGTCCCACCTAATATATATATGTAGATATATATATGTAGATTTGTATATATATGTGTATATACAGTATATATGTAGATATGTATATGTTGTATATACAGTATGTATATATGTGTGTGTGTATATATACAGTATGTGTATATATATGTATATGTATATATATGTATGTTTATATGTATATATATGTTTATATATGTGTCTGTGTGTGTGTGTATATATATATATATATATATATATATATATATACCAGCAACACTCATGACAATTACAAAACAATTACATTGTCAATCATGTTACGTTATTATTAAAATGTTTCCTTTTCTTTTTACTTCTCGCTGCCAATGCAGCTATTTTGCTATATATATATATATATATATATATATATATAAAATAGATAGATATGACAACAACACTCATATCAATGACAAAACAATTACATTAACAATCATCTTACGTTATTTTTAAAATGTTTGCTTTTCTTTTCATAACTTCTTTAACACACTACTTCTCCGCTGCGAAGCGCGGGTATTCTGCTAGTTTATATTATAAACTAAAAAATATCAAGAACTCAAGTCCCGCGAGACAAGACTTTGTGCCAACAGATTTAACCATGCCCGGGGCCGGAAATAAAAGACAAAGAGTAGAACAGCTGTTGTACAGGCTTTTAAACGATCGAAGCGCCGTGTGAGATGCAGATCATGTGGCGCAGCAGCATCAGCAACAAGCCAGCAGCTGATCGAGCAAAGCAAAGTTAAAAAAAATTCTGTATTTGTTTCCCATTGTATCACCATTTAAGAGGGGTTTCGGAGGAGCAACCGCATGTCTTTGGGGTGTGTTCAGCCCCACTCTTCCCAACACGAGCAGCAGAGACGCGAAGTGGCTGACGCGTAGCACAGGCCAGTGGGGTTGGCAAGCAAAGCGAGCAGGGGGTTAGCCCCTTAGTATTATCTAAAACTAGAAACAAAATGTAATATCCTTTGTGTTTGACTATGCATACCTGTTATAATATTTGTTATAATGTTAAGTTTAATGTCACTGTCTCTGTGCACACTGTTATGGATTCATTCATACAGGCAGACCAAGTATGATATACAGGAGCGCAGCATTTAGAATTGCCAGCCAAGCATAAGACTAGATAGCCAAAGACAACTGGAGGATTGTATAGTCAGCCTAAAAGACAGAATAGGATACTTTTGTCCTCTGTCAGCAGAAAATCTTCTTTCCTTGTTGGGAGAATGAGAACTGTAAGTAGGCATTGTGCTATTCCTGTATTTTTTTGGAGGTGGAGTTGAGCCTTTCCTGTCCTTGTTTGGAGACCAGAGAAAGAGCCTGCACGTGGAGCAACCAGTATATAAGGACGGACCTACTGCCAATACACTTTGAAGCTGTCGGACGGAAGATTATGTCATCCGTCCGGAAAATCCTTTCAGCGTGGTGACGGAAGATGGCAGACTGCATAGATCAAGATCCCACCTTGATAGAGTCTGTCATAAGCTTCCCGTCTATAACTGCGTAAAATTGTCAGTAAAGAACGCTAAAGTATATCTTTTTCTCTCGTGATTTTTGTACCGCCGTAATTACTATGGGAGGGATATCGCCTTTTATATCATATCTATGTAAGAAAGGTCAAAGCAGACTATACTTTCTGAGAAGGTTGGCATCCTTCAACATCTGCAGTAAGATGCTGCAGATGTTCTACCAGACGGTTGTGGCGAGCGCCCTCTTCTACGCGGTGGTGTGCTGGGGTGGCAGCATAAAGATGAAAGCGCCTCACGCCTGGACAAACTTGTTAAGAAGGCAGGCTCTATTGTAGGAGTAAAGCTGGACAGTTTAACATCTGTGGCAGAGCGACGGGCATTAAGCAAACTCCTGTCAATCATGAAGAATCCACTGCATCCACTGAACAGGATCATCTCCAGGCAGAGGAGTAGCTTCAGTGACAGACTTTTGTCACCGTCCTGCTCCACTGACAGACTGAGGAGATCGTTCCTCCCCCACACTATGCGACTCTTCAATTCCACCCGGGGGAGTAAATGCTAACATTAATTTTATTTTAATTTTTTTTTATTTTTATTACTATTTAATTTAATATTGTTTCTTTGTATCAGTATACTGCTGCTGGATTATGCGAATTTCCCCTTGGGATTAATAAAGTATCTATCTATCTATCTATCTATCATATAGTGCCTTTCACATCTATCTATCTATCTATCTATCTATCTATCTATCTATCTATCTATCTATCTATCTATCTATCTATCTATCTATCTATTTCTATATTTCTCAGTTACTTAACATGCCACAATTTCAAAAGAACACATTTCTGGAGAGTTAGTGCCTCCAAAGGAAACAATACCTTCTTTAGAATTTGGCAATAATTCATTGATGTTGTTATAAAATATTTTAACATAGATAAAACCTTGCCTGCATCTCTGCTTTAACTCCTGTTGTTTTGATTAATGAGGTTGTGTAACACAGTTTGACAGAATTTCCCTTTTAGTCTGCATTTTTGGAACTGTTTGGGACTTGTGTGCTTGGGAAGCATTTATCTTTATAAGTTTACTGCCAGTTCTTCAGATAACAATTACTGGTAACATGGCGCAATGACCTTGTTAATGTATGTTACAAGAATCAATGTGTGTTCAATGTAAACTCTGATGGTTGTGTTTTTATGAGCTCCATTTGTATGCAGTGCATTCTGTTGAAGTCTGCACAGTGGCTTCTTATCGTATTAACAAAGGAGTCTGCATGCTTTCATATAAAGAGCAATGTGAAATGAAACAACAACCCAGGATTTCTTTCCTTTTTTTTTAATTTTATTAATTTTACTGTAATCATTCCATACAAATACTGTACATCAATTTTTATAAAAAATAGGATTGAAAACAAATCGACCCCCACCCCTGAAAAAGAGAGCATGGCCAACGGAGTAAAACTTAAAGCTTGTAAACATACCTAAATTGATTAGTTTAATAGGGCAATAGAGATGAATGGAGAAGAAAAAGAAATGCGGAGATAATTGCTTCCTTGGTGCTTTAGGAGCTTATTCTAAAATATTATTGATTAGATCCTGCCAGGTTTTGAAAAAGTTCTGTACAGATCCTCTAACTGAGAATTTGATTTTTTCCAATTTCAAATCGTATAGTACATCGGTTTCCCACTGACTTAAAAGAAAAGAGTTTGGGTTCTTCCAGTTTAGCAAAATAAGTCTGCGTGCCAAAAGTGTAGTGAAGGCAATCACAGTTTGTTTGTCCTTCTCCACTTTAAACCCATCTGGAAGAACCCCAAACACAGCTGTTAGTGGGTTAGGAGGGATTGTGAGACCAAGACTGTCTGAAAGGCACTTAAAGTTTTTGGTCCAAAATGATTTTAATTTGGTGCAGGCCTAAAACATGTGGCCCAGTGAGGCTGGGATTTGATTGTAGCGTTCGCAGGTTGGATCTCGACCTGGAAACATTTTGGACAGTTTTAAGCGAGACAGATGTGCTCGATATATAATTTTGAGTTGAATAATTGTATGCTTTGCGCATATGGAGCTCGAGTGAAGTCTCTGCATTGCTACTTTCCATTCCATTTCTGAGATGTTGAGTGAGAGACCTTTTTCCCATTGTCCTCTTGGATCTTTTAAAAGGGACTGGAAAATAATTTTATATATTGCAGAGATGGTGTCTAAGTCCTCGAAATTGAGCAATATTTTTTCTGGCATGGAGGAGGGTGCAAGATGAGAAACATCGGGCAGGTTCTGTTTAATTTGAAGATTGTGAAAGAAATGTGTAGCTGGAATGTTAAATTTGGAATGTAATTGTTCATAGGATGCAAAGATGTTGTCTATATAAAGATCTCTAAGCAATTTAATCCCAAATCATTTCTAAAGGCAAGTTACAAACTAGACAAATTTGGACAAGAAGTGTGCAATCTTTACATGGCAAAGTCCATGGGGGCCAACAACTGTGATAAATTCCGGACGTGTACAAATTGTAACAGAAAGGCGCTATATTGGCGCCTGACCCAACACAGACAGACGCGGGAGGCACACTGATAAAACAAATACATGTTTTATTTCAATTCCTTTGCCTGTGGGCAACGCCTTCCCTGTCCCCACAGGTACAACACAGTCCCACAAACAAAAACACCACACTCTTGCTCTTCTTCCACCACTCCTCTTCGTCAAGCTTTGTTTCCCTCCTCCCGACTCTGGCTCCTCGAGTAGTGGCTGCAGGCTCCTTTTCATAGCACCCCCGGAAGTGCTACAGATGCTCGTTGACCTACTTCAGGCTGCACTTCCGGGTGTGGTTGTAGTCCAGCCCACATGGGCTCGTTATGCCATCTAGCTCCCCCTGGTGGTGCCCATGGAGCCCAACAGGATTGAGCTCCAGTGTTCCACCATTGTGGCCCCGATGCAACCCAGGGGGGCTGCCACCAAGTGATCCGGGGAACGGAGGGTGAAGCCCATGGGTATTCCCCCGGATCCAGTGTCAAAGAGGCATCCCAGCTGGGTCCAAAATCCATAACAGAAGAAAGTATAACAGACCTGTTTAATCCAATTCAGGTTCACAAGAAACTGAAACTCATCCCAGTGGCATCAGGTGCAAGGTGCAAAGCAACCCTAGATGGGGCACCTGTCATAAAATTACATTCTAAATGTTTTTCCCAAGTTACACTTGATGTGCAGTTTGCTGACTGGGTACACGCGGCAGGAAATGGCTATCCCAGGTTCTCTTTCTCCTCAGTCACACCTAATGTCATCCCTGTCCTTTACTGTATATTTACAAAGTGATGCAGGCAGAGAGTAAAACCAGACCTTTTTCTTGTGCAGGTCCACAGGAGCCGGCCACGTCGGGACAGACCACCTGTGCGTCTCTTGCTTGTAAAGGCATCAGCCATTCGAGGCCCAGCAAGTACAGCTTTCACCACAGGTCAGTGCTGCTCTCCATTTTTATTCCTTACAGTTCTAGCAGCTTGTGGAGTCTGTCTAA
Source organism: Polypterus senegalus (assembly GCF_016835505.1). Classification (NCBI taxonomy): domain Eukaryota; kingdom Metazoa; phylum Chordata; class Cladistia; order Polypteriformes; family Polypteridae; genus Polypterus; species Polypterus senegalus. The sequence continues at coordinate 180,978,838 of NC_053163.1, forward strand.
TTATTTCTGCCAAAAACAGTCACCATTTGGCCCTGTGCTGCATTTTGATCATAAGCTCTTATTTATTTATTTATTTATAAAGCATTTTAAAAACAACATCAAGGCTGACCAAAGTGATGTACAATTAAAAACCCAGTATATCAGACACACAAAACCAAAGGGTAAATGAAACAAAAACACATAAACGCATAAGAACTGAAGAGATTCTTAATAAAAAGTATACAGATAGCCAACATATCATACTGGGTTACAAGTCAGAGAGTAAAAATGTGTTTTTAAATAGGATTTAAAGGCAGCTAGCGAAGGAGCCTGCCTAACGTGCAACGGCAAATCGTTCCAGAGTTTTGGGGCTGCAACTGAAAAGGCTCGCTCACCTCGGAGTTTGCATCGTGCCTTGGCAACACATAAAAGCATCTGGTCGGTTGACCTGAGAGAGCGAGACGGTGCGTAAGGGTACAGCAGTTCCAAAAATAAAGTGGAGCACAACCATTAGAAGATTTATAAACAAATACAAGAGTCTTAAAATGGATTTGTAAATGAACTGGAAGCCAGTTAACTTCTAGAAGTTAAGCATGTTCTGTAGCCAAAAGTCCCAGCTTTTCCTGTATTTCATCCATCCACCAACACTTTTCTAGAAGTTGTCTTTCTGCACACTGTGATATTCGGACGGTAATTTACTTTTCATGTGTAAGGGCACTAAATTGGTCTAACCTGGCACTGTTTGACCCTGATGTTTAACGTTTACCTGTTCTCTTTATGTTTGCGTAGGTTTATTCTCCCACAATTCAAATGTATGCTGTACTGATCGCTCTCAACTGGTCCGGTATGCCTATGACATGCAGACTTTCTGATTTGCACTTGCTATATATACTCGCGTTTAAGTTCTCCCATGGATAAGTCAGGACTTCAAGCACTTTATTGTCATTGTGTAACACAACGAAATTACTTTTTGTGACAGCCCCAAGGTGCTTTTAAAGAAAAGTCAAATAATTCCAAATATGTCGTATACAGTGTTAAGTGATCAAGTAAGCAGAGCAAATTATTATTGCTCAAAGTACAGCAGCATAAGTTGTTATTGCACCTGTTAATGAATAGTGCATTACGTATCATATATTGTATTACATTAGTACTACGGTGGGCTGGCACCCTGCCCGGGGTTTGTTTCCAGCTTTGCGCCCTGTGTTGGCTGGGATTGGCTCCAGCAGACCCCCGTGACCCTGTAGTAAGGATATAGCGGGTTGGATAATGGATGGATATTGTATTACATTAGTATGTTACACATTACCAATATAGCTTATTGCAGATGTTCAATTAAAAATGATCTCAGACTGAGGAGATTCAGAGTTCAGAAAGTTTATGGCAGATGGGAAAAAGCTCTTTTTTGGTGTCTTTGTGCGTACACAGATTGACCTAAAGCGTCTTCTTGACGGGAGGAGCTCAAACAAAGAATTTCCAGGATGAGTTTTGTCCTTGAGAATGTTTTTGGCCCTCCGCACACAGCGAGTCTTATACAAGAGTTCAAGTGATGGCAGTTCAGTCCCAATAATGAATGGCCTCTGCTCTTTTTAGCAGCCTTGGTGCAGCTGTTGTACCTGCAGGCCATCATGCAGTTAGTTAAGATGCTCTCTATAGTGTATCTATAGAAATTAACCAGCAGCTTCTGGGGGAGCTCAGCTCTCCTTAGCTTCCTGAGAAAATCGAGGTGTTGTTGTGCTTTGCCTATTACAGCCAAGTTGTTGTCAGCCCAGGACAGGTCCTCTGAGATGGTGACTCCTAGAAACTTAAAGCTGGAAACTCTCTCCACAGCATCTGAATTGATTGTTATCAGACTGTGATTGGTCTTTTTGGTGGTCCTAAAGTCCAGAATAACTTCTTTGGTCTTTTTGGTATTTAAGACCAGGTTGTTGGTGTTGCACCATGCTGTCAGATTCTGAACCTCTTCCCTATATGCAGCTTCATTGTTGTCTGTTACAAGCCCATTGACAGTCGTATCATCCGCGTATTTAACAATAATGTTTGATTGGTGAATGGGTTGACAGTCATGGGTTAAGAGTGCATAGAGAAGGGGACTTAGTACACATCCTTGTGGCACACCAGTGCTCAGGGTAAGGGTGGAGGATGTGTGTCTGCCCATCCTGCCAGACTCGGGGCGGTTGGTGAGAAAATCCAGTAACCAGTTGCATATGGACAGAGCAAGTCCTAGTGCATAGAGTTTTTCGATCAGCTGGTTAGGTATGATGGTATTAAATGAAGAGCTGTAGTCAATGAAGAGCATCCTAACATAGGTGTTGGGCTTTTTCAGGTGCATGAGAGCAGCATGTATAGCCACACAGATGGCGTCCTCAGTTGATCTGTTTGACCGATAGGCGAACTGTTGTTGGTCTAGATCAGCTGGGATGGAGGCTTTGATATGGGTGATTACCAGTCATTTAAAGCACTTTGCGATGATGGGGGTGAGAGCAACTGATCGATAGTCATTAAAACAGGTTATCCTTGGTGTTTTGGGAACAGGTACAATGGTGGTGGATTTCAGGCACAAGGGGATTACACCTGAGGAGAGAGTTAGGTTGAATGTGTGCGTAAATACCTACGCTAATTGGTCAGCGTAGGCCTGGAGCACACGTATTTTATAATGTCGGTCGTACAAGTCAAATGCGGAAAACTCACGCTATTGGTCCAAGAGATTATGATATGCTAACGGCCACCTGAGAGAGTGACCACGGAAGACACTGCCTTTCTTTTCTATGCATTGTGCCTACGTGACCACACAGTAACACCCAAACTATTCCGAAGCGACGTTTGCACTGTTTTGTGTTTTTTGTATCTCACACCCTCATACACCTTTATCGTAAGAGCATCCCTTATCTACGATGGAACAGAAGAAAATATGAAGTTGGTTTTAAATTAAACGTCATTGAAGTGGTGAAAGAAATTGGTAACTGCAATGTTGCAACAAAGTTCGAAGCGTCTGAGGTACTGGTGTGAGATTGGAGGAGGTTAAAAGATGTAAAAAAAGAAAAAATGAAGTGTCGCATTTTTGAATACAGTAATCCCTCCTCGATCGCGGGGGTTGCGTTCCAGAACTCCCCATGATAGGTGAAAATCTGTGAAGTAGAAGCCATATGTTTGTATGGGTATTTTTATATATTTTAAGACCTTATAAACTCTCCCACACTCTTATAAACATTTATTGCACAGTTATACAGCAAAAACCCTTTGTATTCTTTTAGATATTAGGTAAGATTCATTGAAATTATGTATGTAAACACACTGTTTATATACAGTAAAACCTAAATATTATTTTAAAGATATTGAGCATTTCCGATATCACATATGTTACAGCCATTACGATAGACAAGCCACCAGCAATAAATACGTACAATGCAAGAAAAACTTATACAGTAAATGTGTGTACAGTGACACTAAACGTACATACATGTACTAAGTACTATACATAGAAAATTAATTATGGTTACTCACCAACAATGACACGACGGCTTGTCCGATTAGGATGAGTTTAGTTTTACTGCACAACAAAGAAGAGCGTTACAGCCCTTCTAAAAGAGCCTCTTCAGGCGACTGTGTAGCACCGCCGTTGTTCTTCTTCCGGTAGTCTTCAATCCAAATCCCTAAAGCAGATTCCATCCAGACTACTGCCTTATTACATCCACTTACAACTCATTTTGCACCCTGGTTAAAAGGACACTGCGGCTGTAGATCTTATATTCTTTTCCTACTTTTTAAATAAAAAGAATCGTAGCCTCATAGATGCCGTAATGGCGTCCTACAGCAGTGTAGCTTTTCCCTTCCTTCAACATATCCAAAACTTTGACCTTTTCAGCAATCGTTAACATCTTCTGTTGGCGCTTGGGCACGGCCCCTGAAGCAGTAGCAGGAGCAGATCGTTTGACTATGCACAAAGATAAACACAAAAGAGCACAACTCTTTACACAGCGAAACACGTTGATGCTGAATGAGCGAGACGAGACTTCCTGGTTAACGCCGTGGAATCGAATTCGGCACTCCGTCACTGAGCCAATCAGCACACAGGAACTTAACTACGTGCTCTGATTGGGTAGCTTCTCAGCCATCTGCTAATAGCATCCCTTATATGAAATCAACTGGGCAAACCAACTGAGGAAGCATGTACCAGAAGTAAAAGACCCATTGTCCGCAGAACCCGTGAAGCAGCGAAAAATCAGCGTTATATATTTAGATATGCTTACGTATAAAATCCGCAATAGAGTGAAGCTGCGAAAGTTGAAGCGCGATATAACGAGGGATTACTGTATAAGTAATATATGTTGGGGTTTGATTTTATGATTGATTTTTTGGGTTTCAAGCCCCGACTTATATGTGAGTATATATGGTATTTCTCTTTCCAATGCTGTTGTGCAGCACTGGGTTTAGAAAATGGATAAATGGTTGTTCATGTGAAGTTACATATGCCTGTCTGTCAGACATTAGCTTGTTTAAGAAAGAGAAAGAACAAGTAAAAAGGGCTGGGCAAGCCGTGCCCGTATATTGTTGAAAGCAGGAAGAAAAACAAAAGGCTTTCAAAAACGAACCACAAAGTTACTTCTTTCCATACGCAGGTTCAAAGCTGAAGTGCCTAATGTGGTCAAACTTGTGGTCTTACTTGCTTCTGGTAGGAAGGGGGAAGCTCCAGGAGACCAGACACTGAAAGCCTGAAATGGTAGGGCCGTCAATATTCTGGTCTTCAGAGGGGTAAAAACAGAAGGCATTAATACCCAGCGCCAACCCCTAGTTCAGCGGGTAATTACAATCATCTGAGTCCTTAAACTGTTTCCCAAATGCACATGCATGACACTTGGTTTTTAAGAACTACCAAAAGGACCTGTTAGAATCAGGGTCATCCTAACAGCATCATAGGCCCCTGGGCGCCTCTGAGCAAAGTCGTGTGCTGGGACCCCTGTTTTGACAGTAAAACAGAAACATACATAGGTATCAGAAACATTGTGGGCCCCTATGCCCCTGGGCCCCCCCCCATTAGTGCCCATTGTGCCCATATGTTAAGACGGCCCTGGTTGTGTCCTCTAAAAATCATTAAATTGACTTCAGATACAATGAATGATAATGATTAACACTTTGGTTCACTATGTGTGCTTCAGCAAGTTCTCGAATGAGCCAGGACTTCTACAAAAAGAATACCCTGGCATTTATAAAGGAATAAGTAAATCGAATGTCTTAGCCATTTTAAAACAAAAGAGTCAGATGTGCTTCAGGCCTTTGTGCATTTAAAGATGAATAACCCATGGGCCTGCTGGTACTTTATTAGCAGTGCTGAAAAAAATCAAAGTCTTAATTAAGGGTGTTCTGGCGACCATTTCAGATGGGAGAAGAGTTGATGACTGGAAGGTTTCCAGCCTGACCCCACTTCACAAGAATATCACAATAATTAAAGACCACTAAGTCAGTTAGTCAGGTATTTTCTAGCCTACTTAGTCCTGAACAGGGTCACGGGGGTCTGCTGGAACCTATCCTAGATAGCATAGGGTGCAAGGCAGGAACAAACCCTTTACGGGGCACCAGTCCATCACAGTAAAGACCAATAAGGCTTTTTACTATTCATTGTAAAGTTTAATGAGAAATAAAGTAGAGTAGATGGATACTTGCATGAAATAATATAGTGAATAATAACAAGACAGCATAGATTCATGAAAGAAATACCCTGCCATAAACAAAAGAATATACAACATAATTTACTTAGGCTTTTTATTTGTAATATTTCATATATTCTAAAAATATGCATTATAAAAGAAATGTTATACTATGACATAACAGTTTAAACATAACATAAGTTTAAATGTCTGTTCAATCAGAAATACAACCATTCTCATATGTCACATAAACAATTAAGATTTATAATCAGAAGCCATGCAGGAACCCCCACCTTCACCCAAAACTGAAAGCTAATTAATCATAAAAAGAGGCCCACTGTGTTACACAACCTCATTAATCAAAATAATAGGAGTTGAGCAGAGATGCTGGCAGGATTGTATTCACATTAAAATATGTTAGCACAACATTAATGAATTCTTGCCAAATTCTATAGAAGGCATGTACAGTTTACACAAAGGATATTAGATTTTTTTTCTAGTTGTAGGGAATGTATAATTTACCAATTGAGTTATGGAGAGTGCAATAGCTTCCTTTGAGTTAAGGAGAATTAAGTCCTTTTACATTACACAACACTTCTAGTGATTTTCAGGAACAGAATTAATATTTACATAATTAGTGAGTCAGGACCAGGCCCGGTGTGCTCATGTGAATGACATTCGGGTGGTTTGACATCCCAGTCAGGCCGGTGTGCAGGTCAAAGGGACAGGCTGTTGTGTATGTCAGAGCCGACCACCAATGAGCTCACACCTGGAAGTGCAATGCATACAGTTCAGTTGCAAAAAGATGCAAAAGTGTCTGTTTCAGTCGGATATGTGCAAACAGAAGAGAGCCTGATGTCTTATGTTTGTTGTACCAAAATAAAATTGATGAAGGAACATGAAAAGGCTGAGACTGTGGCTGACTTGCCATACCTGGAGGCCTTCACTGGCAAAGTAAAATGATCCTCGCCCAACAATGCCCTCTATCGATCCCAAGGGACCCCTGCAGGACTGTACTTCCCTAGCACCCCTGCAGGTGTCCCAACTGGGTTCTCATATGAGGACCAAGGCCACGTAGCATATGGAGGATGGAACCATTCCCAAGGTCCGGCTTCTGCTGGTCCACCCTTTATTTTATACCGGCTGGAGTTGTCTTTCCAATCCGTACAACATTTCATCCAGGTAATAACCTGTGCTCCTCCCTGACTAGGATGGCTGTTTGTATATATATATATATATATATATATATATATATATATATATATATATATATATATATATATATATATATATATATATATATATATATATATATATATATATATATATTCTTCTTCTTCTTCTTTCGGCTGATCTTCTCGGATCATCTTCTTCCATATCGTCCAGTCTTTTACATCTTGCTCTGTCACACTCATCACCTGCATGTCCTCTCTCACCACATCCATAAACCTTCTCTTAGGCCTTCCTCTTTTTTTCTTACCAGGCAGCTCTATCCTTAGCATCATTTTCCCAATATATTCAGCATCTCTCCTCTGCATATGTCCAACCAACACAATCTCGCCTCTCTGTCTTTCCCTCTTAACCTTCCAACCTGAGCTGAGCTGACCCTCTAATGATTATTAGGAACACCTGTTCAATTTCTCATTAATGCAATTATCTTATCAACCAATCACATGGCAGTTTCTTCAATGCATTTAGGGGTGTGGTCCTGGTCAACACAATCTCCTGAACTCCAAACTGAATGTCAGAATGGGAAAGAAAGGTGATTTAAGCAATTTTGAGCGTGGCATGGTTGTTGGTGCCAGACGGGCCGGTCTGAATATTTCACAATCTGCTCAGTGACTGGGATTTTCACGCACAACCATTTGTAGGGTTTACAAAGAATGGTGTGAAAAGGGAAAAACATCCAGTATGCGGCAGTCCTGTGGGCGAAAATGCCTTGTTGATGCTAGAGGTCAGAGGAGAATGGGCCGACTGATTCAAGCTGATAGAAGAGCAACTTTGACTGAAATAACCACTCGTTACAACCGAGGTATGCAGCAAAGCATTTGTGAAGCCACAACACGCACAACCTTGAGGCGGATGGGCTACAACAGCAGAAGACCCCACGGGTACCACTCATCTCCACTACAAATAGGAAAAAGAGGCTACAATTTGCACGAGTTTACCAAAATTGTACAGTTGAAGACTGGAAAAATGTTGCCTGGTCTGATGATTCTCGATTTCTGTTGAGACATTCAAATGGTAGAGTCAGAATTTGGCATAAACAGAATGAGAACATGGATCCATCATGCCTTGTTACCACTGTGCAGGCTGGTAGTGGTGGTGTAATGGTGTGGGGGATGCTTTCTTGGCACACTTTAGACACCTTAGTGCCAATTGGGCATCGTCTAAATGCCACGGGCTACCTGAGCATTGTTTCTGACCATGTCCATCCCTTCATGACCACCATGTACCCATCCTCTGATGGCTACTTCCAGCAGGATAATTCACCATGTCACAAAGCTCGAATCATTTCAAATTGGTTTCTTGAACATGACGATGAGTTCACTGTACTAAAATGGCCCCCACAGTCACCAGATCTCAACCCAATAGAGCATCTTTGGGATGTGGTGGAACGGGAGCTTCAAGCCCTGGATGTGCATCCCACAAATCTCCATCAACTGCAAGATGCTATCCTATCAATATGGGCCAACATTTCTAAAGAATGCTTTCAGCACCTTGTTGAATCAATGCCACGTAGAATTAAGGCAGTTCTGAAGGCGAAAGGGGGCCAAACACCGTATTAGTATGGTGGTCCTAATAATCCTTTAGGTGAGTGTATATATATATATATATATAAATTTAAACTGCATTTTAATTCAAATAAGAATCATTATCCGTGGCTAAAATTGGGCAGACTTAAAAATTTAAAAAGTTTTATTCTAAGTACTTTAAGTACATGTTCAGAATGGTATTGTCTTTAAATAATAAGAAAAACTTTAACATAAAGTGCAGTTTTTCATCTTAAAAAAATAAGGCAGAAACATAAAAGTTAATTTGACCAGCTTCACCATTAAACTCTGAGTAACCTCAGCCAAAATTATTTTGTACATTAGGCTAAAACAGTGTGATCATTGAACATTTTGTAATTAGATGTAATTAGAATTACTAACGGTCACATAAGTCCAATGATCCCCAGTAAGAGCCACAAAGTCCGCTTTCTGTAATGCATCTAATTTTGCTTGCTTTTCAGTGTCATAAAGCTGTTGAATTTTACTTGAAATTGTCTCTCGGCACGGCAGTTGAAAAGTTGGATGACCTGACGGTAACTGTAGCACATTTTCTAACCCCCTATCTTCCACCACTGTTAGTGGTCTACCGTCCAAAGCAATACATTTTGCGAGAGAATTTGTAAGTTTGACCGATGTTGACTTACTAATTTTGGTCCTGAAGCCAGTCATTTCATGAGGTTTGGGCTGCCGACACCTTTTGTTGGTACTCAAATTCGTACTGCTAGTGCTAACAGCAAGCACAGTTTCTGTGTTCGCTGTAACATGTTTTGCATTTAGATGGTACCGTAAGGTTGAAATGCCTCGGTGTTATGCAAACTCCTTTTTCCACAGTTTGCACAAAACTACGCTTTTATCAAGGCTTCCGTCGGGTAGTCTTTTGAAATGAAATGTTCCTCCAATCAGTCGTAGCAACGCGCTTTCTTCTGACTGTTACATTTTTGTAGCTCTGATGTGTGCATCAATGTAATCGGTGTACCAGGAAATCATGCATTGACAGAAGTTCCCCTTTTCTTGTAATGCAAAGTGTGATTAAATGCGTTTTCTTTTTTAAAGCGTTATGGAGCATGTGCATCGAGGCTTCTCAGCTGTGCTTGTGCTAAGAAAAGGAAACATTTTAAAAATAACATAACACGATTGTCAATGTAACCTTTTGTAAGTAGTGCCTGGAGGATTCAGTGTGGAGAAACTGTAGAGACAGCGTGTGTATTAACTTGTGGATTTTTCTGTGAGTATTTGGTGGCAGCGTCACAAAGTCACTTCTGTAAGATTGCGTTAGCTGCGGAGCTCAGCTCAGAGCGAAATGAGATGAATGGGAGGGGAGATGATGACGTGACTCCCCCAGCCTTAACTGTCAATCCCCCACAAACACAGTCTCTCGAAATTTGCATAAGCACAGCCCCTCACCATCAATGTTAACTTAGTTACAAAGTGATCAAAACTCTCGTTTATATCCTGCGTCCTCTCATTAAACTTGGGCATGAGCCGCATTAGCCATGGGCATGACAAACGCCAGCGGCAGCCTGTCTATGAACTTAATATAAACTTTAGGTTTACACCGTGCTTTGTTTTCGACTCTAACATTTTTGTAGCTCTGATGTGTGCATCAAGGTAATCGGTGTACCAGGAAATCCTGCATTGACAGAAGTTCCCCTTTGCTTGGAATGCAAAGTGTGATTAAATGCGTTATTTTTTAATGCGTTATGGAGCACATGCATCAAAGCTTCTCAGCTGTGCTTGTGCTAAGAAAATGAAACATTTTAAAAATAACGTAACACGATTGTCAATGTAACCTTTTGTAAGTAGTGCCTGGAGGATTAAGTGTGGAGAAATTCTAGAGACAGCGTGTGTATTACTTTGTGGATTTTTCTGTGAGTATTTGGTGGCAGCGTCACAAAGTTGGTTCCGCAAGGTTGCATTAGCTGCGGAGCTCAGCTCAGAGCGAAATGAGGTGAATGGGAGGGGAGATGATGACGTGACTCCCCCACCGCCTTAACTGTCAATCCCCCACAAACACAGTCTCTCGGAATTTGCATAAGCACAGCCCTTCACCTACAATTTTAACTTAGTTACAAAGTGATCAAAACTCTCGTTTATATCCTGCGTCCTCTCATTAAACTTGTATCCCGCATTAGCCGTGGGCATGACAAACGCCAGCGGCAGCCTGTCTATGAACTTAATTTAAACTTTAGGTTTACACCTTGCTTTCTTTTCGAGGTAGCATCACTCATGAATATGGTAGTATATGTCACTCACTCGGTTCTTATTGTTTCGCTGCCTTCTCAATTATATAATGCATGTTTTCTGCAGCGCTTTTTGGAGCTCTTCCTGGTTTTCTACATACTGCGTTGACAGTCAGTTCACGTGATTACGTGGGAGGCGTGATGATGTCACACGAAACTCCGCCCCCCACGGCCATCGAATTCAACTCCATTACAGTATATGGAGAAAAATAGCTTCTAGTTATGACCATTACGCGTAAAATTTCGAAATTAAACCTGCCCAACTTTTGTATGTAAGCTGTAAGGAATGAGCCTGCCAAATTTCAGCCTTCCACCCACACGGGAAGTTGGAGAATTAGTGATGAGTGAGTGAGTCAGTGAGGTCTTTGCCTTTTATTAGTATATATATATATATATACTGTATATATATATATATATATGCTGGGTCACTAAAGATCCAAAGTATGTATAGTGTTTCCTGAAATTCCTGTGTATACAAGCATTAAGGAAGCTGTACACTAAATAAATTTATTGATGTGTACATGAAGTTTCCCCAGTTGTGGCTGACAAGAGTTTAATTGTATGTCAGTTCATCAAAACAAGAGTCCTGGAGTCCTTCAATGAGATTAAATTGTTTTGATGGAAATTCTGATGAGAGAACACTGGAATTAATGAAGCCTAGTATGGAGTGGTAAACAGAAGCACATTGCATTTACCATCCCTGCAGGAGATGTTTGCAGGCACCAGCCTCTCTGTGCTCTCAGTTGTGTGAAACTTTCTTAACTGAGCATTAGATAAATTTAGATTTTGGATGTGTGTTAACACAGAAATAATAAATGACAGCACAGTGTCTCTTATAATTTATACTGAAGGTCCTTAAATGGCAAAGCTGTCAGCAATGTTGTATCTTTTGGATTAAACTAAGTGATATTTAGTCAGTTAGAGCTTGGATGAAGATTCCTTTTTTGAGTTCATTGGTTGGTTGCTTTAGGGTAACACAGTGTAAAATGATCAGAACAATTAGGGGAGAAATACATATTCTTTTTTTCTGCTTATTTATTTATGTTTTATTCCAATTCCTGTTTTATTAATCTTGGCACAATGTGAACACAGAATGGTTATTGTGAGAATAGGAAGTGCAAGCCCAGGAGATGATTTGTAAGGACAGGAACAAAACATATTTAATACAAAAACGGATTTAAAGTAGCAGTCTTTGTACAAACGAAAATCAGTAAACTGACATATCACGTGGCTATTTTTTTTTTTAGAAGATAAACTAAATGAAGTTTGTGTTTCTCAGTTTTTTTCCACCAAGGGATTCCATACTCTGTGATTGCGACCATATTTTTATAGAAATAGTCGATGACATCTCTAGTAATGGCAATCGCATTCATGTGACAGTATTCACAATAATGAAAAATAAACCAGTAACAAAAATCAGCAATATTAATCATGATCAAATATAATTATGCATAACACAAAACCCTTATAAAGAGAAAAATACAGCTACACACCCTACATATTAGAAAAAGCATTAAAAAGAACAAAATCAAAGCAGGCTAACAAGTACTTTTTTATTATGGACCCTTGTATACAGTACATAAACATGTAGTGAATTAGAATGTGGACTATGTAGAAGTGTAAGGGTTCAGATTTAGAAAATGGATGTTCTGTCCCATAAAATGAAACACTAAAGCTAGTCTTTGTGATGTCAGATGTTTGCATAAACCATTAATCTCAAATTGCTTGGTGTGTGGCCATTGGACAACACATTTATTTGGTTAAATTATGTTATTTAGCCATCCATCTGCCAAAACCACTCATTCACTAGACGGTAACAGTGAGCCACAAAGACTATACCAGGAGTAACAGGAGTATGAGTGTAAGAAGACCAAGGAGGGGCTCAGGGCACCTATTATGTTAGTCATTCACTCATCCCTTCACTTAATCATTTCTAAACCTCCTTATATTATCTATTTTATATTTTGCATTCATAGATTATCCATCAAACCATTTTCATAACCCTCTTACCAAGTCTGCTTAATCCGATTAAGGGTCACAAGGGCCTAGAGCCAATGTCAGCAAAACTGGATGCAATAATGGGGACAGCCCTGGACAGGGTGCCAGTCCATCATCGGACACGCACACATGTCCTCACCCACCCACTCTCAGTCACAGTGGGCCAGTGTAGAGGAAACAGTTCACTTTACTTGTATGTCTTTGGGATTGTGGGGATAAAACCATGGAGACACAAGGAGAACATTCAAACTGCACATAGGCAACTCCACAGGAGATTCTAAAGCAGGATGCTGAATCAGTGTGGCAGCAGAGGTAAACATTGTGCTACTGTGTACCCTTTATTATATATATATATTGTGGTCCCCGGCCGGGACGCCCAGGAGGACCAGAGGAGGGCTTGTGCCTCCTCCAGACCGCGAGGGGGCGTCCGTCCTGGTTATGTTGGGGGCCAGGCGGCGCCCAGGTGCCTGAGGAACCCTGGAGCCCAGCACTTCCGCCACACCAGGAAGTGCTGGGGGGAAGACGACAGGGGACGACCGGACGGCTTCCGGGTGCGCAGCCGGCACTTCCGCTACACTGGGGTGTGGCTAGGACTGATTGCCAGGAAGCAGCTGGAGCCCATCCGGGTTCCTATAAAAGGGGCCGCCTCCCTCCAGTCATGGGCGGAAGTTGGGTGGAAGAAGGACGGAGCTGGAGAGAGGACTGCAGGTGGCCAGGAAAGAAAGGCACAGGAACTGTGAGCCCTGGACTTTGGGGAATCGGTGCAGAAGGCACTGGGGTTTGTGGTGCACGTTCAATTTGTAAATAGACTTTGTAAATAAACGTGTGTTGGGTGAAACAAAGATGTCTGTCTGTCTGTGTCCGGGCCAGCGTCCACAATATATATATATTATATATATTTATTATATTATATTATATTATATGGAAAAAGATGATCCGCTGTGGCAGCCCTAACGGAGCGGCCAAAAGAAGAAGATATTATTTTATCCATCCATCCATTATCCAACCTAATTATGTTATATTATATTATAGGGCGGCACAGTGGGTAGTGCTGCTGCCTCGCAGTTAGGAGACCCGGGTTCACTTCCCGGGCCCTTCCTGAGTGGAGTTTGCATGTTCTCCCCGTGTCTGCGTGGGTTTCCTCCCACAGTCCAAAGACATGCCGGTTAGGTGGATTGGCAATTCTAAATTGGCCCTAGTGTGTTCTTGGTGTTTGTGTGTGTCCTGCGGTGGGTTGGCACCCTGCCCGGGATTGGTTCCTGTCTTGTGCCCTGTGTTGGCTGGGATTGGCTCCAGCAGACCCCCGTGACCCTGTGTTTGGATTCAGCGGGTTGGAAAATGGATGGATGGATATTATATTATATTGACTGTGCTATCTGTCCAGGTTGAAATCTAAGTAATTAATGTAGACCTCAGTGTTAATATTTGCAGTGCAACCACGCAATACGTGTGTCTCTGTTATGTGCCCTTTGGTATGGGACTTGTTTGTGATTCACCGTGTGTTGGAATAACAACTGCAATGGATTTTCTTAATAAAATGTATTTTGATGTCCAATCTTTTGCAATGACAGCGATCAAACGGACATGCAGACAGACACACAGACACTTATTCTTTTATTAAGGTGGATTATGTGTGTCGCAGGGAAGCTGGAGCTACAGTAAGCCCAGCAAGACCAGAACAATCCCTAGATAGGGTGGCAGCCCATTGAACTATATTATATTATATTATATTATATTATATTATATTATATTATATTATATTATATTATATTATATTATATTATATTATATTATATTATATTACTAAAATTCTTAAAGTGCATCTCAGTCTCAGGTTCAAAATATGTATAACATTTCATAGTGAAAATATTCTATATATTGCATTGACAATTGCAAATCATTAAGCTAAGTGCCTCCAGCATGGGAAAGGTGCAATATAAATAAAATGTATTATTATTATTATTATTATTATTATTATTATTATTTAAAAAGCATTCTAACCCATCTTTATCTAAAAATGTGCACCCTCAGAGTCCATCCACCTTAATAGTCTAGCAGTGTCGTGAAGTCTTATTTCAGCTGTACCTGCCCTTCCCAGAGTTACCTTGAATTCACTGACTTTGCTGCTTAATGTTTCCGCTGTAGGAAGTGCCCCACCCCAGGGTGTGATGGTTCTGGACATGTGACCGGGCGCTTCACTGCTCATCACTGCTTATCAGGCTGTCCTTTAGCAGAGCGGAATCAGGGTCGACTCAAGACGGAGCTCTCTGACACAGAGGGACCTGGTGCCAAACGGAACCTGCTGGTTTTTGGTCAGCGAAGCAAAAAGTCTCGTCATCATGGCAGGTAATCACAGGGTCATGTTTTCTTTTTGCTAAATTTCAGAATTACTTACTGCAATGAAAAGCATATTAAGCACATTTACCCTCTGAGCTGTGCATATGCAGTTTGTCTATAAACCTTTATAAGCTGTTGAGGGCACATCACCTTTGCCATACCTGGACATCTGAGAAACCCATAAATGCAACTTTGCCAAATGACATATTCATAGACCAGACACCTCATACTATTCTGTGGCTACATGAAGGACTGGTTGAATTCCTCACTAGACTGATGCTGCCATCAGTATCCAGCCATGAACCTGACTGAGCCAAGCAGCTTACAAGATCAGCAGATAACTTAACACAACATATGTAACATTCTCAAAGCTGCTTAATTTATTTCAAGACTAGGTGTAAGGTAGGGAGTGTCACTGAACAAGGCGCCACTCCATTGTAAAATCCCCAACACACACACACACACACACACACCTCACATAAGAACAATTTAGAACCGAACATGCACATCTTTGGCAATGTATGAGGAAAACTGGAATTTACAGATGAACAGATATTTTTGTTCATTGACTCACCACCATCTTTATTCTCTGTGCTCAGTATTTTTGTCTCAGTACCCAGGTTGTGAGTTAACTTTGGTTTTCTACAACTTTGTACATTTTGCATCATCATTTTCCAAACAATTAAAGACAACTGAAAACAAGTGTATTTATTCTCTGCTTAACAGGATAGGACGGCCACCTAAATATAGAAAGAGTCAACAGAGAGCGTATCAAAGTAAGTAAAAACTCACCACTGATCAACTATGTCTGTCCAGTAACTTTTACTGTAAATTATATGTTCTAACTTCATATAACTTGGTAATAATTATAAAGATGTTATCACAGTCCATGTGCCAGGAGCATTCTTACCAACTAAATGAAATATGAAATTATGTGTACTGTAATCTTAAATGTGAATTGTCACTGAATGGTGCTCTGATTTAAAGGTGGATGCTTGTTTCATAAATGGCCGGAGTGGTGCAGGCTGTTACCTTTCTGTGTGCTGTAGTAGTAGTAGTAGCAGGATATTGTCACACAGGTACAGGTACAGTGACATTTATACTGGTAATGCTATTGATATTAGACAAGTTCATTTTCTAGACGGTGTCATTTACAGCAGATATAAGTAATTGTCGGTGCCGTAGCTTAGTAGATTTTGCACATACTGTAGCACCATGGTTCATATTCTGGTGCACTACATCTAACCGCCAATCAAATTGTTTGTATTCAAAAGGACAAATTCTGACCAGTCAAACTGTATGTGCTGTGATTGTGAAGATTCTGGGCTGACAACAGCCGTCGTTGTATGTCTGGGTGCTCACTGGCCGGCTGCATTAGACAGAGGAGAGGAACTCAGGCTCCATCAGTTAACAAAAATCATGTTTAAGTTCTCTTTGGGGCATTAAAACATGACATTGTTAGTGACATTGTTGACTACATTTTTTAATTTGAAAATCTGGCATTTGTGGTCAGTTATCTGTATCCTTTTTTTTTGGCATGATGTGAAGAACACATTTTCTGCGTCTATATGACTGAGGGTCTAGAAAGGCCCTCTTTCTAGTTGAAAATATTTTTTAAACATGAATTATCCACCTCCTATCCAAATAGCTTCCTGAAGAATCTCATTACCCTAGTAAAGGTCCAGCAGTGAGTAGGGTGGCACGGTATACCAGTACTGAAAAAAAAACTAATTTTAAACCAGTACAGTACCGGCATTTTGTGATTTTCTGTACCAGAAATAAATGTTAGCCTTCCTCTCAATATTCTAAGCCCCTAACACTCGCTACTGCATTTTTGGAAAAATGTCCATTGTGTTAAAGTCAAAACCTGTACGCTTTCGACGTGATCACAACTTCACAGGGGAAAACTTCAGGATCCACTTTAGCATTGGCACAATCAGGACTTCACGGGGTACACCCCTCTTATTGGTTTGTGGCAATCAGGACTTCACGTTGTACACCCTTCTTATTGCTTTGGTGCAATCAGGACTTCATGGGGTACACCCTTCTTATTGGTTTGTGACAATCAGGACTTCACGGGGTACACTCCTCATAATTGTCTGTGACAATCAGGACTTCACGTTGTACACCCCTCTTATTAGTTTGGGACAATTAGGACTTCACGTTGTACACCCCTCTTATTGCTTTGTGACAATCAGGACTTCACGGGGTAAACCCCTCTTATTGGTTTGTGACAATCAGGACTTCACGGGGTACACCCCTCTGATTGGTTTGTGACAATCAGGACTTCACGGGGTACACCCTTCTTATTGGTTTGTGACAATCAGAACTTCATGGGGTACATCTACCTTATTGATTTGGCGCAATCGGGACACACATGAAGTCAGTACTTCACTTGTTGACGTGATTGGAAACTTCACTGCAGACAACCCCCTTATTGAAATTGGGACTTCACGGATTTCAAGAGTGAAGCAGTGCATAGTTTGGCTTGAGAGAGATGAACAATTGTGTGGCACACCAGGGAATGGAGTAAAACGAGGGATTTGGAGATATCCATTATTTGCTTGGGAACCATCTTGGTACTGCTGCTGAAGGCCAAAAGCCGGTATTGATACCAAAATCAAAAGGTTAGTACTTCACCAACACTTGCTGCGATTCAACTCTTCAGAGAGCTTACTGCTGTGTGCAAACAAGAACCTCGTGGCATTCTTTGAACTGGACATCTAATTAAACCTGTAGGCTATTGCAGCAGCTAGAAAACTGACCCTAACGGTGGTGAGAAAGTGTGTTTTTGAGACTTTACATGTTATTTAAATGTTTTATCTGAAATCTTGATTTACTATAATGTGAAGAACTGAATCATACCGCATATGACAGACTACTGTAAGCCTTTCAATCTGCCGTGTGCAAGATGTAAAAAAAATATTGTAAAACTTTTTTATAATAATGGCAACAGAGCTGTGTAGCCTCCTTAGCGTTATGTTTTTAGTTCCAGAAAAATGAGTCAAAAAGTTCACATTTTTTTAAACAATAAAAAATGTTACTGCATAAAACAGAAACAAGCGTATATAAAAGCATCAACATAAATACAGTAGGAAGGGTATGTTGAGTGTCCACTGCTGTACTGAGGCAGATTTAGTACACGTCCTTCATGTGATACGCTTTGAAACGGTCAATAACACACAGCCCGACAATGCAATCACGACAGTGGAAGTGCGGTTCTTTACTAATTTTTTCTTACCATATTTTCTCTGTGGGCGGCACGGTGGCGCAGTGGTAGCGCTGCTGCCTTGCAGTTAGGAGACCCGGGTTCGCTTCCCGGGTCCTCCCTGCGTGGAGTTTGCATGTTCTCCCCGTGTCTGCGTGGGTTTCCTCCGGGCGCTCCGGTTTCCTCCCACAATCCAAATTGGTTCCTGTGTTGGCTGGGATTGGCTCCAGCAGACCCTGTATTTGGATTCAGCGGGTTAGAAAATGGATGGATGGATTTTCTCTGTTGATGTCAGTGCCTGATCCTCAATATTGATGAGTCCCTTGTGTTCATGTAGTCTACCACAGCACAAGGCTTAGTGACTTCCATGTTTCCTCGACACGAATGACAGTTGCTGCATTATGAACAGTCCTCACTGGGCTAACGTGTTTCTTATCCTTCCTCTTGATCGCAATCATTTGGCCTTTCTGTCACACATCTACTTACACCACAATAAAGCTGAATTCACCAGGCATATTATGGTGGTTCAGTCATACAGTGCTGTAGGCATCAGTTTCACTATTTGTGTCAACATCTGATGACTGATTCACATCATCATTATTATCACTTAATTAAACTAATGTTTTTGTTTTATTTTGTTCTAAAACTGGCTTTATAGCTTCTTGTTTACACCCCACTCATGAATATTGACGAGTTACTTTAGAGAGCCACAATGAATGCATA
This sequence comes from Polypterus senegalus, assembly GCF_016835505.1. Taxonomy (NCBI): domain Eukaryota; kingdom Metazoa; phylum Chordata; class Cladistia; order Polypteriformes; family Polypteridae; genus Polypterus; species Polypterus senegalus. The sequence goes on from NC_053163.1 coordinate 180,997,739, forward strand.
GGAATATTCCTGATTTTTTTGCAGCATGTTATTTTTGTCCACTAGATGGCAGTAGACTACCACCCTGAGCATTATTCAGGCTTATCACTGTGCATTGGATCATAACAGGTGAGAACGTGAGAGACAGTTGGGGTTAACCGTATTTACATAGAATCCAGCTCGAGACGCCAACACCACGAAGGTTAGCTTGTTTCAGAAATGCTCAATTTTTATACATTAGAGCTGTTTGAATAAGATTTTATTTTCATAAGATGATAAATTAGGCAGACCAGTAGGCATAGGCATATTTATTTATTTATGTATTTATTTAATTATAAGGCACTTTAACAAAACAACATCAATTCTGACTAAAGTGCTGTACAATAAAACCCAACATATAAGACACACAATAACCAAAAGGTAAAAGAAACAGAAGCACATAAGAGCTGAAGAAATTCATAATAAAAAGTACACAGGTAGTCAACATGTCCTACTGGGTTAAAGGCCAGGGAGTAAAAGTGTGTTTTTAAATAGGATTTAAAGGTAGCAAGTGAAGGAGCCTGCCTAACGTGCAACAGCAAATCATTTCAGAGTTTTGGAGCTGCAACTGAAAAAGCCGATCACCTCTGAGTTTGCATCGTGTCATAGGAGCAAGTAAAAGCATCTGGTTTGCTGACCAGAGAGAGCGAGACGGTCCATAAGTGCAGCAGTTCTGACAGATAAAATGGGGCACAACCATTAAAGGGGCAGCACGGTAGTACAGTGGTAGTGCTGTTGCCTTACAGTAAGGAGACCTGGGTTGGCTTCCTGGGTCCTCCATGCATGGAGTTTGCATCTTCTCCCCGTGTCTGCGTGGGTTTCCTCCCACCGTCCAAAGACATGCAGGTGAGGTGCATTGGCCATCCTAAATTGAACCTAGTATGCGCTTGGTGGGTGGGCTGTGCCCTGCCCGGGATTTGATCCTGCCTTGCTTCCTGTGTTGGCTGGGATTGGCTCCAGCAGACCCCTGTGTTAGGATATATCGGGATGGATAATGACTGACTGACTGACAATCATTAAAGGATTTAAAAACAAATACAAGGATCTTAAAATGGATTTGAAAAACGAACTGGAAGCCAGTGAAGGGAATCCAGAATCGGAATAATGTGCTCATGCTTGCTTGTACCAGTTAAAAATCGAGCAGCGGCATTTTGCACCAGCTGTAGGCAAGCAATGGAGGCCTGGCTAATTCCAAAAAGAAGTGCATTGCAGTAATCTAGACAAGAGGTTATAAAAGCATGTATCACTGCTTCAAGGTTGCATTTAGACAAAACAGGCTTGATTTTTTGACACTTGATTACTTAACACTAGAATCCCTGGAGCCTACAAAAAAAGTTGTAATGCACCTTAAACTCCTTTGCACCTCTTCATCAGCGTCTTTTGTTTTGCAAATTTGTTGATCAGCACAAGCAGCAAGCAGCCTGCTATCCCATCCCCAACAACACAGCTGAAGTTCATCCCCGCTCAAATCTCTGTATCTGGGTGTGAGGTGCCTGGAAATTAATAGGGTAAATAATATACCATTATTTGAAATGCATACATTTCATGTGTGTTCCGTGTCTACAACGATCTGTGTAAATGTAGGATGTCAGGAAATGCGAGGCAAGAAACGTTGAACACATAACTAAAACAGAAGCTTTTTTCATGTTATAGTAATAATGACAAAATGCTCATGTGAAGTGTATAATGAGTGAAGACTGAAGTCCAAATATCAAATCACAAAAGGTATGACAAAACAAGTGCACTTTTATTCAAGAATATAACCAAAAAAAAAAAGAAACCATTCAATTTACATATTGCTGTCAATGAGTAAAAACCGAAGCCCAAACATTAATCGATATAGAGTCGATGTGCCTGCTTGGCTGGTGCAGAGGTAAGAGCTGCTGCCTCGTAATCTGAAGGTTGTGGATTCAAGTCCGAGTTCTCCCCGTTTTGAGTAGTGAGCTGCCTGAGATGGGGGCGGGCGTGGGGGTTCCCCTTTGAAATATTTCAGAGTGATAGAATGGGGGAAGAAAACATCATACAGTTAGGTCCATAAATATTTGGACAGAGACAACTTTTTTCTAATTTTGGTTCTGTCCATCACCACAATGAATTTTAAATGAAACAACTCAGATGCAGTTGAAGTGCAGACTTTCAGCTTTAATTCAGTGGGTTGAACAAAACGATTGCATAAAAATGTGAGGCAACTAAAGCATTTTTTAACACAATCCCTTCATTTCAGGGGCTCAAAAGTAATTGGACAAATTAAATAACTGGAAATAAAATGTTCATTTCTAATACTTGGTTGAAAACCCTTTGCTGGCAATGACAGCCTGAAGTCTTGAACTCCTGGACATCACCAGATGCTGGGTTTCCTCCTTTTTAATGCTCTGCCAGGCCTTTACTTTCAGTTGCTGTTTGTTTGTAGGCCTTTCTGTCTGAAGTTTAGTCTTCAACAAGTGAAATGCCTGCTCAGTTGGGTTAAGATCAGGTGACTGACTTGGGCATTCAAGAATTTTCCACTTCTTTGCTTTAATAAACTCCTGGGTTGCTTTGGCTGTATGTTTTGGGTCATTGTCCATCTGTATCATGAAAGCGCCGCCCAATCAATTTGACTGCATTTAGCTGGATTTGAGCAGACAGTATGTCTCTGAACACCTCAGAATTCATTCAGCTGCTTCTGTCCTGTGTCACATCATCAATAAACACTAGTGTCCCAGTGCCACTGGCAGCCATGCACGCCTAAGCCATCACACTGCCTGACTCCACCGTGTTTTACAGATGATGTGGTATGCTTTGGACAATGAGCTGTTCCACGCCTTCTCCATATTCTGGTAGAGGTTGATCTTGGTTTCATCTGTCCAAAGAATGTTTTTCCAGAACTGTGCTGGCCTATTTAGATGTTCTTTAGCAAAGTCCAATCTAGCCTTTCTATTCTTGAGGCTTACGAGTGGCTTGCACCTTGCAGGGCACCCTCTGTATTTACTTTCATGCAGTCTTCTCTTTATGGTAGACTTGGATATCGATACGCCGACCCCCTGGAGAGTGTTGTTCACTTGGTGGGCTGTTGTGAAGGGGTTTCTCTTCACCATGAAAATGATTCTGTGATCATCCACCACTGTTGTCTTCTGTGGACGTCCAGGTCTTTTTGAGTTGCTGAGTCCACCAGTGCTTGCTTTCTTTCTCAGGATGTACCAAACTGTAGATTTTGCCACTCGTAATATTGTAGCAATTTCTCGGATGAGTTTTTTCTGTTTTCGCAGCTTAAGGATGGCTTCTTTCACCTGCATGGAGAGCTCCTTTGACCGCATGTTGTCTGTTCACAGCAAAATCTTCCACATGCAAGCACCACACCTCAAATCAACTCCAGGCCTTTTATCTGTTAATTGATAAGACATAATGACGGACTTGAACACACCTGCCCATGAAATAGCCTTTGAGTCAATTGTCCAATTACTTTTGAGCCCCTGAAATGAAGGGATTGTGTTAAAAAATGCTTTAGTTGCCTCACATTTTTATGCAATCGTTTTGTTCAACCCACTGAATTAAAGCTGAAAGTCTGCACTTCAACTGCATCTGAGTTGTTTCATTTAAAATTCATTGTGGTAACGTACAGAACCAAAATTAGAAAAAAGTTGTCTCCGTCCAAATATTTATGAACCTAACTGTATAAATTTGTGTTCTCGTGAAAAAATAGCCCAAAATAATGCACTGTCTTATTTAAAAAGTAGCCCAAAATACAACCTGTGAAAGCCCATTTATTTTCCAGCAGATGACAATCAAAAATTTGACAAGAAAACTGCAGACCTTCTAACACTGTTTAGCAAGACATCCATACCGGGAAATACCGATTACAGTCCCCAGCTTTCTTCATTTTAACATTATTGTTCTGTTTTTTGTTTAGTAGAACATGAGACCCTCACAAATGACTTTGTAACTCTTGTCTTGATTGAGGCCTATGTGCTGACAGTTTCACTGTTGATGAAATGTAAGTTGCACTTGTATTGGCCAGGGCTGGCATGTCTGTTAAAGAAGTTATTGCCACAGCAGACCACACATTGACCCCTTTTAATTGGTTTGGGCTGATAATTTTTCAGCTCCTTGAAATCGGTGTGAAAGGCAAATAGCCGTGCAAAGAAATGATAGAAGTCCCAGCCTTTCCTGAGAACAAATATGACAAAAATTTACTGAAAAAAATACAATAATGCAGAAAATTGTATTTATTATTATTAGTAGTAGTAGCAGTAGTAGTAGTATTAATTATTGTACAATTGTATTGTAATATCGTTTGTAAATATAATTACGAATCACATGGAATTATATACATCTTTAAAAAAAAAAAAAAAAATTATAAGCCATTTTGTCTCGATGCCACTCTGTCATTGGTTACAGGCTTACCTGCAGAGGGCATGCACCCCTCTCTGTTCATGTCAGCTTTGTCTGCCCATCCAGACCGCGCCCTGTCCCTGTGCTGGGAACAACACTGCAAGCTGCTGCCAGGAGTTGCTGGTATCCGAGCAAGCAAAGTGGCAACATGGAGCGTCGAGGAGGTAAGGATGCTGACAATTTCTTTATCAGCCAGTTTTAAAAAAAAAATAGAAATTCAGTTTGAATTTATAGGACAGTGGTTCTCAAACTGTGGGGGCGTGAAGCAACAAAAAGGGGGCGCGAAGATGTGAAAAAAAGAAAACAAGAATCAAAAATCTGAAAAAATACATCTATTGAAATCAAAACAAATTAACTTAAACTACATTCCGATACTAGAAAAATAAGAGTTAGATAAATGTCGATAAAAGTTAAGTAGGTATAATAAAATATGCATCTATGATATATCATTATAGGAGACCTGGGTTCGCTTCCCTGGTCCTCCCTGCGTGGAGTTTGCATGTTCTCCCCGTGTCTGCGTGGGTTTCCTCCGGGCGCTCCGGTTTCCTCCCACAATCCAAAGACATGCAGGTTAGGTGGATTGGCGATTCTCAATTGGCCCTGGTGTGTGCTTGGTGTGTGGGTGTGTTTGTGTGTGTCCTGCGGTGAGTTGGCACCCTGCCCAGGATTGGTTCCTGCCTTGTGCCCTGTGTTGGCTGGGATTGGCTCCAGCAGACCCCCGTGACCCTGTATTTGGATTCAGCGGGTTAGAAAATGGATGGATGGATGGATATATCATTAATTAAAAAAGAAAAATTGGTATTAGTGGTGTCCTTTCAAAGGAACGTTAGGGGGGACGCGATTAAAACTGTTATGAAAACTCGGGTCGCAAATACTTAAAGGTTAAGAAACACTGTGTTAGAGGACATGTAGGTTAGGTTAACTACACGCACACATAGGCAAATTCAGAGTGAGTGGGCTCTATTTTAGTTTATGTTTTGTGCATCAAAGTTGCCAGGCGAGGCACCAACTTTCCACAACTCTGAATTAGATCAGCAGTTTAGAAAATGGACGGGTGAATGGATGTCTTTAAGAGTCAAACTGAATGTATTGTTGTCTTGTTACATTTAGGTTTCGAGTTTTGTTCAGAATCTTACTGGCTGTGAAGAACAAGCTCGGCTATTCAAAGATGAGGTATATATGGATAACATTTCATTACTATACATTAATTATTCCATCTGTCCATCCCATATTGCACATTCAGCCTTATAGCATGCTTATATACTTGGATGCCAACTCAAGGTGCCAAGTATCCATCTTATCTATAAGCATTCTGATATGAACACTGGGTTTGTGCTACACTGATGTGAAAATGTCTTTAATGCTACATGTTAAGTACCATCTGTCCATCTGGTTCAACCTTAACTACACTTTTGCCTTATTTTATAAGCCTGTGTTAGCCTTTACTATATGGCCTTTACTAAATCAGCAGCGGGAGTTGTTAATGGCGGACATTAATACACTGTAATGCTTTAGAATGGAAGCCATTCTTTTAGGGCGGCAGGGTGGCACAGTGGTAGTGCTGCTACCTCGCAGTAAGGAGACCAGGTCCTCCCTGCGTGGAGTTTTGCATGTTCTCCCCGTGTCTGCGTGGGTTTCCTTCGGGTGCTATGGTATCCTCCCACAATCCAAAGACATGCAGGTGACGTGCATTGACGATTGTGTGTGGGTGTTTGTGCCCTGCGGTGGGCTGGCTCCCTGTCCAGCATTTGTTCCTGCCTTGTGCCCTGTGCTGGCTAGGATTGGCTCCAGCAGACCCACGTGATCCTGTGTTAGGACATAGCGGGTTGGAAAATGACTGACTGACTGACCATTCTTGTAAATTACACAGTATGAAAGAAAGGCAAAATATACCCTAGCAGCCCTCACTGGAGTTCACTTGACTGACTCGTGGATCATTTCAGATTCTGCACAATGGGACAGTAGTTAGCATGCTGTTTCACACTGCCAGAGTCCTCGGTTCAGATCCTGGCTGTTACTTGGTGTGGAGTTGACACCTTCTCCCTATGTCTGCATGGGTTTTTCCCTCTGTCTAAAGATGACCCCGTTAGGTTACCCTAAAGTACCCAACTGGGTACATGAGCATGTCCTGCAGTAGACTGGCACTCCAGCCAGGGTTGGTTGCTATCGTATGCCCTGTGCTGCTGGGCTATGCCCCTGCCCCTGAAACCCAAAAGCAGAAGAAGTGAATTTGAGGATGGATGGAAGGATATGTTTAGATTCATCCTGCAGACAGATTAAACCCTTTAGCTCTTGATCCTGGCAAAGTTATGCACCTTACATAAGATAGATATATAAGTAAGAACGGTTCGGTCTTTAAATATGGAATTGTTTTTTAAGTCTCTAAATTCAAGTCTGATGATAAGGCCAGGAGGAAAAAAAATCTGTAGAGGTTCCAGACAAAAAGACCCCCGCCAGCCCTAACTGGGCATTCTACCTAACAGAAATGTACTTAAGTAATTCTTTACTGTTTTTTAAAGGCTTCATCTTAGAAGATTTGACACAAGTGGGCCTTGTGGGAAGCTGGGGTATACACTTTCGTTCAAAAAAATAATAAATCAGAAAAACATGCAAATGTATTGTATCGTGATTGAAGTGTCATTATACTGTCACGTCATGGCGTCCCTGGTTGATTTCCAGTCTTACAAGATGAATAATAATAATAATAATAATAATAATTCTTTACATTTATATAGTACTTTTCATAGTGAGTGGGGAGTCACTTCAAGCACCACTAATGTGCAGCATCCACCTGGATGTTGCGACGGCAGCCATTTTTGCACCAGTCCACTCACCACACATTAGCTGTTAGGTGGTGAATTGGTGAGAAAGATAGCCAGTTAGAGACAAGGGATGATTAGGGGGCCAGAATGACTAGGCCACTGTGGGCAATTTATCCTGTACATCGGGATGCACCCTTCTCTTTACAAAGGACCCCCAGGGATCTTTTATGACCACAGAGAGTCAGGACCTCAGTTTTACATCTCCTCTGAAGGACTCCACCATTTTTACAGTACAGTGTTCCTGGCACTGCACTGGGGCATTGGGATCCACATTCAGACCACCAGCTAAGCGCCCCCTTGCTGGTTGCCCTAACAACACCTCTCCCAGCAGCAACCCAAGCTATTCCTAGATGGTCTCCCATCCGACTACTGGCTGGGCCCAACCATGCTTAGCTTCAGGTGGATGACTTTGTTCTGAAGTGTATGCGATGACATAAACACCCAGCTAGCTCTTTCAGGGTGGATGTCGACTTTTGTCAAAAGGAGGGGTTGATGGTGGTAATTAGTTGTCAACGGTGACAAAAACCCTCTGTTATGTTTTAGTTGGTCTCTCATTGCTAGAAGGAAAGTTGACTTCATTGGTTTGACCGAGGTTTCCTGCACTTGTGTGAGTAGCGAGGAGCAAACAGCCGCAAAAATGGCATCGACATTTGGTGAGATATTGAAGCAAATGTGTAATGTAAAGCAAAATACCCTATAGATGACATTTTGTATAGTGTCGCTGAAATGGAATCTGGCTTTGTCAAACTCCAATTTTGATGCAAGTGATCGAAAACGAATGTGAGGTACCAGCATCAACTAACCGTTCCCCAGTTAATCGTGGTGTTGAACAGGTTTGTGTAGGTGACGCGCCTAGGGAGGACAGCCACTTAGAAGGACATGAGGTACAAACCAGATTTCGATACACTGAAACCGCAACCGCTGTTGCTGCCCCCGTCACACGAAGACAGCCTGGCAGCCGGCCTGTTGTGCATTCCTGGTGAACTGGCAGGCACGGCACGCAGCTCACGAGTTTATGTTGATTTCTGTGTGAAACCTTTGCTTTGTATGCGTTTTTTTGTGGAAAAAGTATTCAGCCCTCAAAGAGTTAGAAGAGTAGGCCTCCATCCATTTATTGCATACGCCTCTTTCCAGTTTAGTCTACCCCAGAGGAATCGGGTGCAAGGCAGAGATCAAGCATGGATGACATGACAGCCAATTGCAAGTAACCTTAATACAGAAGACCACCACAATTAATGCAGGCACATCTCATCTCTAGGATGTACCCAGTCCATACAAATTATGGTCACACCAGGATGCTACCTCAGGACTCCTGAAGATGTGGTGCCTCGGTATTATAACACAAGAGTTATGTCACATTGTTCATCTAAAGCACTTTTAGGTGTAGTTTCACTTATACGTTGCTATATAAAACGAAATGTGTTTGATAAAAATGTAAAGCAGCAGTATCATCTCCAGACAGAGGAGCAGCTTCAACGACAGACTGCTGTCACCGTCCTGCTCCACTGACAGACTGAGGAGATCGTTCCTCCATCACACCATGCGACTCTTCAATTCCACCCGGGGGGAATTGTCTGAATGTTATACTTTCATTGTTATCACGCTTTAATTTATCTATAAAGTGTACTGCTGCTGGAGTATGTGAATTTTCCCTTGGGATTAATAAAGTATCTATCTATCTATCTATCTATCTATCTATCTATCTATCTATCTATCTATCTATCTATCTATCTATCTATCTATCTATCTATCTATCTATCTATCTATCTATCTATCTATCTATCTATCTATCTATCTATCTATCTATCTATCTATCTATCTATCTAGCATGGTATCTAGTAGAGTAACTAGGGACACATCAGCTGACGTGATATCACTAAAACGCTATGAAAATAAACATAACTACTGTATGTCTTTTCAGATGATCGACGGAGAGGCGTTCCTCTTGCTGACGCAGACCGACATTGTGAAAATTATGAGCATCAAGTTGGGCCCAGCTCTGAAGATCTACAATGCCATTCTGATGTTTAAAAGTACTGATGATGGTCTCAAGTGAAAGCCCACCCTCCCCAAAAGCACATCCATCCCCCACCTTTAGCTTTACAGTGTGTGCCAGTATGCAGAGACGCTGTTACTGCTGTTCAGCTATGCTTTTTTGCAGTCAGTACAGCCATCAGAGAGAATTTAGAGAAGGCTGTTTGGAAATCTCCAGAAACAAAAAAAAATGCAACTGTACTTCTTTTGATCTCAAGAGGATGTCTTGTTTGTTTGTTTATTTATTTATTTGTTTATTTATGTATTGGAGCTGTAAATGTGAATGCCTCTCGGAGGTGTCTTTGTTTAAAATGACAATGACGTTTCACTAAGGGAGGCCATTTTGCACTCGGGCGTCTGCAGCCTTTAAATGTAAAGTACGCTTCAAAAAAAAAACTGACTGGCTGCCAATGCTTGTGCAAGTCAGAGCGCACTGTGTGGAGTCAGGCTTAAGTTGTGTCAAACGGAGGTAACCTCGACACCGTAGCTAGAAAATATCAGTTATGCTGAGGGAGTAGCGGCCTAACAGGCTTCCCTGCGTCTCTGCAGGGCTGAATTACCTACATAGTAGGCTGAATCACGATGCCATTATGCACTTTTACTTCGATTCACTCCCAGTGTGTTGTATTGTAGCGTGTCTGGTACTAAACTGGAGCATTATGTGCCATAGTGGTCTTTACTTTTTACTTCCACTGACAGGGTTTTGCAAACAGGTGTCGATTCTTGGGTTCTTTGCCTGCTTGTGAGGCCACGATAAGTTAGAAAGCTACTGTGAAACGTGATTTAATTTATTACTGGATTAACATTTATGACTGTTTGGCTGTGTCTGATTTATAGTGGACTGTATAAAGCTTCTTATCGATGAATCTTAAACACAATTCATGCCCGACTTCTAGTGAATTCTGCTTAAAGGGGAAGTTCACCATTTTAGATATAGGGACTAATCTTCACACCTGCTGAAGATACCCGTCTACTCCACAGAAACCTGTCGCATGTAACTTATTAACACACCCCACTGCTTTCCTTCAATTTTAAAGTTCATCACGTATCATATTTCATATTTCAGGACTCCATAATGAAACGTGGTCCTGTACTTTTTACTCTTTACGTGCTGCCTTTAGGTTCCATTGTTAAGAAATACGACTTTTCTTTTCATTTTTATGGTGACGACACACAGCTTTACTTGCCATTTAAAACATTACAGGGAGGTTCAGCACACCTATTACATGAGTGTTTAAATGTAATAAAATCCTAGATGGCAATAAACTTTCTTCAACTCAATGAAAAGAAAACAGAAATACTCATTTTTTGGAAATGATGACATTTCAACTTCTCTAAATAATGCTCTTGGTTCACTGGTATCATATGAGAGGCCTTATACCAAGAAGTTGGGGGTTATTCTTGAGAGAACTTTTAAATTCGATAAACAGACAAACAATGTTGTAGTTAGATCCTGTTTTTTATCAGTTGAGACTTTTATCAAAGGTCAGGGCTATTTTATCACAAAATGATCTCGAAAAAGCATTTCACGTGTTTATAACCTCTAGGTTAGATTATTACTTTCTCGTATAAGAAGTATAGGGAAAGTATTGTAATCATCCAAAGAGTCGGTATCGAGATTTTGATTAATCTCGACATTTTAGATCTCCCTGACTTTGTCATAAACGAAGTGTAGGGAAAGTATTGGAATCCTCCAAAAATTCAATTTCGACATTTTGATGAATCTCGATGTTTTAGAACTCCATTTTTGGAATTATGTCTTTCGATAAACAGACAAACAATGTTGTAGTTAGATCCTGTTTTTTATCAGTTGAGACTTTTATCAAAGGTCAGGGCTATTTTATCGCAAAATGATCTTGAAAAAGCATTTCACGTGTTTATAACCTTTAGGTTAGATTATTACTTTCTCGTATACGAAGTATAGGGAAAGTATTGTAATCATCCAAAGAGTCGGTATCGAGATTTTGATTAATCTCGACATTTTAGATCTCCCTGACTTTGTCATATACGAAGTGTAGGGAAAGTATTGGAATCCTCCAAAAATTAAATTTCGACATTTTGATGAATCTCGATGTTTTAGAACTCCATTTTTGGAATTATGTCTTTCGATAAATAGACAAACAATGTTGTAGTTAGAGCCTGTTTTTTATCAGTTGAGACTTATCAAAGGTCAGGGCTATTTTATCGCAAAATGATCTCGAAAAAGCATTTCACGTGTTTATAACCTCTAGGTTAGATTATTACTTTCTCATATACGAAGTATAGGGAAAGTATTGTAATCATCCAAAGAGTCAGTATCGAGATTTTGATTAATCTCGACATTTTAGATCTCCCTGACTTTGTCATATACGAAGTGTAGGGAAAGTATTGGAATCCTCCAAAAATTAAATTTCAACATTTTGATGAATCTCGATGTTTTAGAACTCCATTTTTGGAATTGTGTCTGTCTGTGTGTGTGTATGTAAACACGATAACTTGCGTACACTTTCACTTAGGTCAACCAAATTTTGCATTCAAGTATTAGATATGAAACGTAGATTTCTATCAACTTTTGGGCTATTTCCGTTAACCAGAAGTGGTACTTTACCTTTTACTCATGCAGCTGCACAGTCCGATTTATTCAACTTTACTTTTATAATAATTGTTCAATATATTATTAATTTGATTTGATTTGTTGTTGATGGTTCCTTAATGTACATAATATAATAATATAAGCATTGTCTTGCATCTTACTCCTCAAATATCCATCCCCAAATCTGAGTATACGAGAAAGTCTAGGGGAGTCCACTCCTGATTTTTGTAATAGTCTGTACCTTGGGGTTGATCAGGCATCCTTACTTCGCCTACAGATGGTACAGAATGCTGCGGCCCGTTTTTTAACTCGCACTCACAAATGTGACCATATTTCTCCAGTACTTGCCTCTCTACACTGGCTTCCAGTTCATTTTTGAATTGATTTTAAAATTTTGTTTTTGGTTTTCAAATGCTTAATGGCGACTTCTTACCTGTCAGATCTTTTAAAAATGTACACCCCAAAGATGGCACTTGGGTCATCTAGCCAGTGGTCCCTAGATGAAGGTATAAATGGAGAAGTGACCAAGCTTTTTCGGAAGCTGCTCTTTCTCTGTGGATTAGTTTACTGGAGTTGATCAGAATGGCCCCCACTTTAGTCACATTTAAGTCATTACTGAAGACTTACTTTTTCACGCTGGCTTTTGAATCAATGGTGTAAGTAAATCATTTTTTACTCTTATTATCTTGCTGCTGTTATTTTAATCTAATTTCATTTTCCTTCATTTTAGTTTATTTTTAATGTTATGTGACTGATTTTTATGTGATTCATTTTATTTTTGATTGTACAGCACTTTGGTCAGCGTTGGCTATTTTTGAATGTGTTTTATCAATCTTTTTTTTGTTGTTGTTGTTTGAAATGACCAGCTTCACAAAATCGACACAGTGTTTCAGCAGTTTGGCTGTTTCCTATGCCAGCGACAATCCTTATGAATGAAATGTCTCCATGCTGCTTTTCTAGCCAGTTACACATGTAGTCATACTTTTTGGTTTTAATATTTTATAATCATGAACAGGAGAGAATTTTTAATTCACAAAATAATGTAAGTCTGTGCTGTTTGGAAGCAACAATAATGAAAGTTGTTGTTTCATACCACATTCAAATGAAGAAGGTGAAAAAAATAATAAGAATTCCATACATTTACTGTATATAGCACTTTTCTCGCTACTCAAAGTGCTTGACGTAGAGAATGGGGAGCCACTTCATCCACCAGCCACCCAGATGATGCTACAGCAGCCATTATTGCACCAGTGTGCTCGCCACACATTAGCTGTTAGGTGGTGAAGTAGTGAGAGAGAGACAGGCGTGATTAGAATGAATAATTGAGCCAGGATATACTCTGCTCTTTTTGAAAGATGCCCAGGGATCTTTAATGATCACAGACAGTCTGGTCCTCAGTTTTATGTCTTCATATTTACAGCACTCTGTCCCCGTCATTGCACATTGGCATCCACACACAGACCACAGGGTAGGCGTCCCCCGCTGGCCTCACCAACATCTCTTCAAGTAGTAACCCAAGCTTTTTCTAGATGGTCTCCCATCCAAGTACTGGCCGAGCCCAAACTTGCTTAGCTTCAGGTAGACGACCTGTTCTTTGGCACAGGTGGTAAGGCTGTTGACAAAAAGATATAAAAACTTTTTTTAAAAAGCATTTTTATTATTAAGAGACAAAGCACGCTAATGATACGCAAGTCAATCAAGTGACAACAACACAGCAAGTGTTTCCCACAGGCGGCTGAAAGCATTAAGTGAAGCGGAAATACCGTTTTGATATTTTCAGTATATTGGACCAAATTAAGTGTTTACATTTACTTTAACTATGAATATTGAAATATGTCAAAGTTTTCTTGCAGTGTGACTGCAGCAACAGTTAACCCTTCATTACTCGGGTGAGGTGTTGCACACCCCAGTTTGCCAAAGTTATGCGTAATACTCATAGATGGCGTGACGCGGAGCTTTGATGTCTTGAGTAGCTGCAAGTTGACTAACGTATTACGCATGCAAGAGCACACATCAGTCGGAGGTGGACCCTTGAGCTGATAACGTCGTATTATGTCGTTCTGGGTCGTTTAGCACCCCACCAGAGTAATCCCACAGAGTATCGTTGGTATTTCCGGATGGCCTCTTACTATATTCTTTTCACTAGTGAATGTCGCCGGAATAAAAGCTCATGTGGTGTACCACGAAAACACAGGGCATGCATTGCTGCGCAGACTTTTCCTGAAAAAGCTTGCCTTGGACCTTGTTTAAGAACAACTTTGCCGAAGATAGGCCAGAAGTTCTCAGCTCAGCAAAGAGATGCAACTGAAGCTCAAAAGAACAACCGGAGAAAGTTCTGCTGCGAACCCACCACCAGCAAAGAAACCAAAACAGGCAAGGTGTGAGGAATGTCCAAGGAGTAAAGACAGAGAAACAAGATTTCAGTGCCATTCCTGCAGCAAATACATATGCATGAAACATTTGGTTCCAACCTGCAATCAAGTTCCCAACAAACACAGGAATAGTGGAACTTTCTATGAAGTTGTGAACTGTGACCACTTTTGAAACAGACAGAATGAATGTATACGGTATAGAGACATGAAACTTTTTTTTTTTTATTCCCACCTGTAATTATTGAAAAGGAAATTTTAGACAATGATTTTGTAAACATGAAAAGCCAGAGAATGCTGCATGTCCTAATAAAGATTAAATAAATTACATTTTAAATATTTCTCATTTCTCCATAAATAACAATGGGCTGCAATACACCCCAGCCGAGCACCTATGTGAGTTCACGAAACCCGAGTAACGAAGGGTTAAAAACCAACACTGCATTCACTCGACCCGGCTGCTCGCTCTCGTTCCATCCTCATGTATTAATATTTGTAACTGTGCTTAGCACTGCCGCCTCCCAAATCTGCCACCCTGAGTTCAGATCTCACTCTTGGTCCGTATCTGTTTTTCAACAGGTAATCCAGTTCTCTTCCCGCATCCCAAACACCTTGTGTTTAACGCCGTTCTAAATTGGCCCAGGACTCCATGGTGGTCCGACTCCCTGTTCACATTTACTTATTGCTTTGTGCTCAGTGCTGCTGGGAGAGGATCTGACCTCCATGTGAAGAGTTTTAATGACAGTGTATCCATACTTTACGGCCAGGCAACTCAACATGCAACCCCTAAACATTTACTATACAAAGCATTGGTAGAAAGAAATGTATTCAAGTCTAGGAGTCGTTTTTAAAATTAAATTCATGCCAAAAATTAAACAATTTCCATTCTCTCCTAAAAAACGGCACTTTAGTGTCAACTTTTTTGCTGTTTACGTAGCGTCGCTACTGGTGAGAATGACAAGAAAAAAAAATTCAGACACTTTTAGGACATTTAACAAAGCACGAGAAGAAAAATTCACCTTCACTGAAATGAACAATAAACCAGTATGTCAGAGAAGTATGGCAGCACTGAAATGTCACCACGAAGGCTGTAATGCTCACTTTAGAAAGTGATATCTTCCTCAAAGCAATTTAAGGAAGGCTATTTAAAGTTTTTTCTTTTTTAATTAAAATTGTTCTTATCTAGTGATAAGTTATGATTACAACAAGAGAAATCTTAAGTGATCTAAGCCTGACTGAAGTGCCAGCTGCTGCATGTATTATTCTTTTGAATTCAGGATTATTGTTTTTTTTTTTTAAACTTAGCCTCTAATACAAAGAACATGTTTTAAGTAGGCCTGCTAGTTTTAAAATATTTTTACTTAAATATCTAGGAAGCAACAAACACCAAAAATCCAAAGAAATGTTAGCTTGTTTTGCATTGCAGGGCTTCAGTCAGGCTAAGCCCCTGAGGTACATGAAGCTGAGGAGCTCTGCTTTATGGGGTCTCATCTATGGTTGGGAGTCCATATGTCGATAGCACACTTTGGGGGGACGTTTGCATTTGTGTATGTTTATGTCCAAGTGGAGAAATAAAATGTCACCCCTACAGTACTTGATCAGTCTTACTCCTAATAATAATAATAATAATACATTTTATTTGAAAGCGCCTTTCAAAACACTCAAGGACACTGTACACAGTAAAAAATAATAATAAAAGTAAGAAAATAAAAAGCAGGCAAAAGAGCAGGTAATTTACAAGATCATAAAAACATAAAACAGTTCCAAGATAGGAAAATGGAGAAAGTTATGTGGGATAAGCTATTTTGAATAGGTGAGTTTTTAGTCTAGACTTAAAAAGAGAGAAAGAGGTGATGTTTCTTATTTCAGGAGGTAGGGAATTCCAAAGTCGAGGAGCAGAGCAACTGAAAGCCCTGCTCCCCATAGTGGCGAGACGGGGACAAGGACAGAGAGAAAGAGAAGAAGAGGATCTGAGACACCGAGATGGGATGATGATCTGTACCAAATCAGAGAGATATGGAGGAGAGAGATGATGAATAGCCTTAAATGTATACAGAAGTATTTTAAAACTAATGCGATATTTGACCGGAAGCCAATGGAGCTGCTGGAGAACAGGGGTGATGTGGTGAATAGAAGGGTCCTGGTGATAATCACGGGCAGCAGAGTTCTGAACACGTTGAAGCTTATGAATTGATTTTTGAGAAAGACCAAAAAGAAGTGAATTAAAATAGTCAAGCCGAGAAGTAACAAGGCTGTGGACAAGAATGGCAGTGGCCTGTGGAGTAAGAAAGGAACGGAGACGATTGATGTTACGCAACTGGAAATAAGCAGACCGAGTGACATTATTGATGTGTGAATTAAAAGACAGAGTACTGTCAAGGATGACACCCAAACTTTTCACACATGGGGAAACAGAGACCGGCAAGTTATTGATAGCAATAGAAAAACCATTAGTTCTGGATAATGTTGATTTAGAGCCTACCAGAAGAAGCTCTGATTTATTGCTGTTGAGTTTCAGAAAGTTAGAAGAGAACCATGTATTTAAGTTCAACTAAACAGAGAGTGAGGGAGGATGGGGGGAGAGCAGAATCAGGTTTGGTGGACAGATAAAGCTGGGTGTCATCAGCATAACACTGAAACTGAATATTATATTTACGAAAAATATATCCAAGCGGGAGAAGGTAGATAATGAAAAGAAGGGGCCCCAGGACAGATCCCTGGGGGACGCCAGTGACCAGAGGAAAGGACTGAGAAGTGAATGATTTCAATCGAATAAACTGAGTGCGATCAGACAAGTATGACTTGAACCAGGCTAGAGGAGTATGAGAGAGACCGATTGAGACTAACCTACTAAGTAGAATGGGGTGAGAAATAGTGTCAAAAGCTGCACTCAGATCCAAAAGAATAAGAATGGAAAGTAAACCAGAGTCAGCTGCCATAAGGAGATCATTGGTTATTTTTATAAGTGCTGTTTCAGTGCTGTGAAAGGGGCGAAAGCCAGACTGGAACCGTTCATACAGATTATTATTAGTTAAATATGAGTGGATCTGTGCAGCAACTATCTTTTTTACTCCTGTGACTTGCAATCCATTACGGCTTATCTTTTGTATAGCGCCATTCACTGAGTGCAGGCACAGCGCTCTGTGAACAATTCTTAGTTAAAATACAAATCTAGTTGATACTAATAACTAAATCCAGAACTGGCACACATATAAATGCAGATTTGTTAAAACACACAGAGAACAAGGTTATAGCAGATTGAACAGAAATGGAAGCCAACAATATGTGCCCATTAATTAACTGATGAACTACGGACAGTTGACAATGGCAGAGAATGAAATTGTAAAAGAGGAAGCCAGAAATACAGTCAGAGCCATGGAGACCTCGGCCAAATGGCCGCCTACCCCCTCCAGGGTTTTCTCTTCTGGGGTCTGTGATGGCCGTCCAATCTGATGAGAGAATCTTTCCTTCTGGTGATTCCAACTTATGCAGGAGAACAGCCTGGCAGTGGAGCTGTGGCACCGAAGTGGCACCTCCAGATACCGAGAAGAGAAACACAACAGAGGAGGATTAGTAACAGTACCAGTTTGTAAATATTATAGGCTAACATTTAATTTAGTATATATTTAGCCTATACTGGCAAGATAAACCTGTGTCAGAGCTGAAGGCCTTTATAGAACATTTAAGACAAAAGAATTTAAAAAAGGTCTGAATTAGCGTAAAACGGCCTAATGCTGAATATTCTTAAGAAATGTGATGATTGACTTCATGAGGTAGAAGAACACAATTAACCAGAATAGTTGCCTTAGATATTTGAAATGTTAAAGTTTATGCTTCAATTAAAATTTTTAAAGTCGAAATATTCTTCATTATCATAAAAATGTGTAATTTTTCACCCTCTAATTAGGTCCATTGAGGGCTAAATCCTTGTAAAGGATAAAAAAATCAAAAACAACATCATGTTTGTAATCTTTGACTACCCCGCATGCATATAGATTTGTCATTTGTCATTTTGAACCTTCTGGGACTGACTCTTAGAGGGGTGGGCCCTCCAGTAAAGAATCACATATCACAAATATGATCGTATTCATGATCAGCAGCCTTGTAAAATGACACTCCACATGCCTTTATTGCTGATCCTCGCTTTTTTAAGCCTTGTGAAAAGGAGTGACTTTGACCCCACATACCCTGGAGATGGTAGATGCGGCAGGTACAACTTCAAGTCCTTCTGATTGTTTGTGCTAAAGACACCTATTGACTTACTCTTTATCATAAGGGTGTAATATTGCCAAAAAATGAGAGTTTTTTTCAGGTCTAGAGCAGGGGTTCTCTAACTCGGTCCTGGGGGACCCCTGTGGCTGCAGGTTTTTGTTCCAACCAGCCTCTGTTTTTAATTGGATTCCTGTGCTAATTAAGTGAACTGTTGTTTCCCACATTCCCTGTTTTGGGAACAATATACAAATTAGAAAACTAAGTTTGTTAAAAAAAAAAAAGTATTGAAATGTACTAAGCAGGGCGGCACGGTGGCGCAGTGGTAGCGCTGCTGCCTCGCAGTTAGGAGACCTGGGTTCGCTTCCAGCTCCTCCCTGCGTGGAGTTTGCATGTTCTCCCCGTGTCTGCGTGGGTTTCCTCCGGGCGCTCCGGTTTCCTCCCACAGTCCAAAGACATGCCGGTTAGGTGGATTGGCGATTCTAAATTGGCCCTAGTGTGTGCTTGGTGCATGGGTGTGTTTGTGTGTGTCCTGCGGTGGGTTGGCACCCTGCCCAGGATTGGTTCCTGCCTTGTGCCCTGTGTTGGCTGGGATTGGCTCCAGCAGACCCCCGTGACCCTGTATTCGGATTCAGCGGGTTAGAAAATGGATGGATGGATGTACTAAGCAATTATGTGTATTTTTTTCTTTTTAACAGTATTTTCATCTTAATTGTCATTCTACTTTTCTAGGTGTTTTAATTGTTTAATTAATTCATTATTTACTACTTTGTGGGGCTGACGCTAAAGTAGTTGCGTCCTTTTACGATTGAGTGTTGTTTGCTTGGGTTTCTGCTCTGCTTGTTTTTAATTGTCATTATTAGGATTCAATGAAGGAAAAAAACTGCACAGAGAAAGGGCGAAATATAATAAAAAGAGAGTTAAGCATTTAAATCTATAGCAAAAACAGAAACATTTGTAAGTTTCTTATAAAGAATAAAAAAAAAAAAAATACCAGCTAATTAACTCTTTAAGGGGTGAATACTTTCCAAAATAACTCTGAAAAGCACACAATGCACTGATTTCACAGAGAAATCAACATAAAACGTCTGTTGCTACATGCTGTGGTTGCTGTTGGCGCCTGTTTGGCATATCTGGCACATGCAGGGAATCGAGGTCAAATCGACAAAGCTATGTAACCTTCCTTCAAGCAAACAGAGTTGAACTACAACATAAAGGGCAAGTTTTGTTGCAGTTTACAGCCGATTACTGTCCTCTATCCCTGAATTTCGACAAAAGTCAACATCAGCCCTGAAAGAGTTAAATAAGATCAGCGCTATCGGGTGTTGTCACTGATTAGGAATCTGGTTGGAACACAGGGGGTCCCCCAGGACCGAGTTAGAGAGCCCTTGGTCTAGAGGATCAAAAATAGGGAAACCCTAAAAAGTTAAAAACGTCTTGCATTACTGAACATCGAGACGCATTAAACGGTATGTCATATGTGGGGGTGAGTCAGGAGGCGCCAGGCAAAAACAATGGAAGTGATTTCAAAACGTACACAAATAATTCTTGTGTACACAGTTACAAGTTACGGACAACACTGAGTAGCGTTTCCAAAGGTGCTTTAACTACAAAACACATTTTTTAATGCTAAATCTATGAGGTTACCAAAATAAATGACAAGATTATCATAACTTATTTCAATTTTAATGAATCAGCACTGCAATGTATACAGCACAAGGAAATGACTAACCTTTACCTTCTCTAGCACCTTTCTTGTAGTGAGCACCATCCTAAAACACTTTGTACGCAGACAGTTTTTATGTGTCATTTTTCAGAATTGAAGCACAGGCAGGTCAAGGAGTCCGAGGCATTGATTGAACCAACAATCTTGTGCAGTGCCTTAGCTAACTAGGCCTGTAATGTCTCAATTTACCGTGTGGTACTTGTTGTGGTTTTAACGAAAATTCTGCCTCATTTAACTCAAAGTCTTTATGTTGTAAGAAGAAGAGACATGAGGTATGGCAAGGTTTGGGGCAGCCACCCGTTTAATCCGGTTTCCTGGCTGCAAAAGTAACCGATTCATCACAGTCAAGTTTACTCAACAGAGTCCAAAACAGAACTGCCTGCCAGAGCAAAGGCAGGAGGCTTTATAGGACGGAGAGCGGAAGTGATGTCGTCCTCTGTGCCAGAACCGGAAGTGGCATCGTTCTCGGTGCCGGAACCGGAAGGGATGTGTCCCTCTTCGAGGTGTCAGCTCCTGGTGGGATTTCCCGGGAAAGACCTGTAGAGAACTCAGAAAGAGCGTCAGCATACCCGCCGCCCCCCGGGCAGATGTATAATCAATCCTCTCTAAGCCCTTCAGCTGCCTCCCATGCACACGTGTGTGACAATGTATACAGATGTTTGTCACTGTATATAGTAAGACTATATGTGTATGTTCTGTACAGTGAATATCCATAGGAGAACACCGTGGTATAGCGGAGGGCACTGCTGCCTCATAGTTCAAGGTACTTAGTTTCGATTTCCTTGTTTGATCAATATTTGTGTAAAGATTCATATTCTCTGGTGTTTCATTTTTCCCATATTCCAAAAATAATGTGCATCCTATTTTACTGATGACTGCTCCCACATGTTTTACAATGCTCTTGTCAGAATTAGTCCAGCTGAGGCACTGCAGGCGTCTGATTCAATGTCCCCTCTAGAGGACTTACAATCTTGTTCTTGTTCCTGTCCAATGCTCAGGTACAAACTCTGAATGGCACTTTAATACAGATAGTAATAAAAACAAAATTTGGACGTGAGTGTCAGTAGGCTTTGCACCTCTGGAACCAAGTTACACAAACTATTCTATAACATTTCAGTCATTATTTACCACTCTAATGCTGATCTTTCCGATCATAAAACAGCTCATTACGATAGCAACTAACGAGAAGAATTCATAATTAATTGCAGAATTACGGTGTTTGAGGGTTCCTCTAGAATGCCACTTTCTCTTGCACGATTTGGCTCAAAAACTAATCAGCATATCGTCATTTCATAACAGGTTTAAGTTTTGAGTTTTGTATTTTTCCGTCCAGCCATTTTAACTCTAGGCCGTCCTCAAGAAAGTGTGACACACAGACAGACAGACACACACTCATTGTCGAGATGTCGATGTTTTCGGTATCAGGGAACCCTAAAATATCGAGATCTGTCAAAAACTGGATATCGAATGTTTTGATAAATCTAAAGCTTTCACTTCTCCCCCATAGACAACAAGTTATTCTGGAGGAGGACGCAAAGCAAAAACATCAAAGTATGGGTACAGAAAGAGTTAAAGAAAAACAATGTAATTTAGGAAAACATTAGTTTGGCTAGTATTGACCTTGAAAAGCACCTATCACATTATACTGTTCTCCAACCCATTTCATCCAGTTATGGGTCCAGGGTAGTTGGTATTTAACCCATCCACAATGGGCATAAGGCTGGGTGCAGCACTGAACAGGGTGCCAGCCCATTACAGGGCACCCAAGGCCAGTTTAGAATTACCAACCAGAATGCGGGAGGAAGTACTGAGTATTCAGAGAGAAACCCATACAGACACGGCCTGCAAATACGGTAATCTGCGATTTAGGATTCAAAACCTGCAGGCACACAGCGCAGGGAAAAATAAAAATCAGTTTCTGCCAATGCAAAGGAAGAAAAGCTGTGATCATCAAAACAATAACATAATAATAATGAGCATTTTATTTAAAATAAAACCTGACCTGACCCTGTGGTCCAAGGTTCATCCATCAAATGTCAGCATTTCTGCATTTATATTGCAATCATTCGTAGAAATTCCAATTTGTACTGTATCTTTGTTAAATTTCACAAAATTCACAGTTCTTCAAGATTTAAGCTTGAAAAGTGTTACACTTTTTAAAAAGAATGCAATGTTAAGATTTTTACACGACTTGCTGAAATTTACACAGATTGCCTACTTTCCATGTTAGTTGTCAGAGTCGCACTGTACTGTGAATTGTGAGACACTCGGTGCCACTATGACTTCAGCCACAAGAGGGCAGCGGTGTTGGACCGCTCACTTGTTGCCCGCTGCCTTCTCTCTCTGATGGTTGTAAACTGTGCCATGTAGAGATGTAGTCAGCCAACCAGTCACTTCAGCCATGAAACAATAAATGTTCTGAAACTGACATCTTGAAAACTTTTGTGTATTTTCTGTACCTAAAAATGTGGACAAAATGGTGTACCGGGAACAACAAAGTTATATCTTGACATGTTTTGAATTGTTGTTTAAAATTATATGTATATTAAGTTGTTTTGGAATTAAAACATTTGAAGTGAGTTCAGGAGGTTGTGCTTTAATGTTTTGGGAGTTGACATTCTGTTGTCTCTTTTTTAATATTAGGACTGTTTTTGGACACTGTTGACTACTACTGAGACATTTATGTGTGCATTTCTTTTAATTCTACCTTTTAAATATGTAAAATATTCAGTCTCTCCTTTTGGATCTCAACAGCTTGCATACACAATGAGTGGATACCGTTGTAAGTGAAAAAATTTAATTCACCAGGTCACTGAGAGTGAAGTCATTAGAAAGCTGTCCATTCTTCACTATCATATCATTAAACCCTTTAAAATGGTGGAAAGGGTGATAGAAATGACAGGTAGCAAAACCAACAAGATGACAGGGCTGTGGTAGCACTGTAATCCAAGACTGGCTCACTACATAATGACTCCTGAGGCCCATTTCAGTCTTGACACTCGTTCACAAAATATTACAAAACTATTAACGGCACACTGCATGATAACAAGCAGTGAATCCACTTGACATGAGCATTCCTAGTTTTCATCCTCTCTCTCTGTACGTTTAGCATTCATTTGCTCAGAGGTTGATGCGCTTGCTGGTTCCTGAGCAACTCTTCTTTTCTTCACCCTAGTGGCCCGCTTCTTCTCTTCCTTCGTCAGCATCTTTTTACAATAAAACTGATTAAGTCAGTGTTTGTGATGTAATTACTTAGTATGTTTTCGTTAATTTTTCACTTAAGCTGCCATTTAAGTCTTTAATCTGCCTGAAGAATGATTTAAGACATGAAGGGGTAGGGAAAGTGACGGTGATGGTGGTAGATAATGAAAACAGCGCCCATATGCATGCGCCGCATGGCTGGCTGCTGCTGAGAGTTAATTCTACAATAAAATAAAATAAAAATAAAAAGAGGAATAACCTTGGAGGTCAATCATCACCCCGAAAGCAGATAGTAGTTGTCACGTAGTATACAGGTGCCTGTCATAAAATTAGAATATCATGACAAAGTTGATTTATTTCAGTAATTCTATTCAAAAAGTGAAACTTGTATATTAGATTCATTCATTACACACAGACTGATGTATTTCAAATTTTTATTTCTTTTAATTTTGATGATTATAACTGACAACTAATGAAAGACCCAAATTCAGTATCTTGGAAAATTAGAATATTGTGAAAAGGTTCAATATTGAAGACCCCTGGTGCCACACTCTAATCAGCTAATTAACTCCAAAGCCTTTAAATGGTCTCTCAGTCGAGTTCTGTAGGCTACACAATCATGGGGAAGACTGCTGACTTGACAGTTGTCCAAAAGACGACCATTGACACCTTACACAAGGAGGGCAAGACACAAAAGGTCATTGCTAAAGAGGGCTGGCTGTTCACAGAGCTCTGTGTCCAAGCACATTAATGGAGAGGCGAAGGGAAGGACAAGATGTGGTAGAAAAAAGTGTACAAGCAATAGGGATAACCGCACCCTGGAGAGGATTGTGAAACAAAACCCATTGAAAACTGTGGGGGAGATTCACAAAGAGTGGACTGCAGCTGGAGTCAGTGCTTCAAGAACCACCACACACAGACGTATGCAAGACATGGGCTTCAGCTGTCGCATTCCTTGTGTCAAGCCACTCTTGAACAAGAGACAGCATCAGAAGCGTCTCGCCTGGGCTAAAGACAAAAAGGACTGGACTGCTGCTGAGTTATGTTCTCTGATGAAAGTAAATTTTGCAAATCAAGGTCCCAGAGTCTGGAGGAAGAGTGGAGAGGCACAGAGTCCACGTTGCTTGAGGTCCAGTGTAAAGTTTCCACAGTCAGTGATGGTTTGGGGTGCCATGTCATCTGCTGGTGTTGGTCTATTGTGTTTTCTGAGGTCCAAAGTCAACGCAGCCATCTACCAGGAAGTCTTAGAGCACTTCATGCTTCCTGCTGCTGACGAAATTTATGGAGATGCAGATTTCATTTTCCAACAGGACCTGGCACCTGCACAAAGTGCCAAAACTACCAGTATCTGGTTTAAGGACCATGGTATCCCTGTTCTTGATTGGCCAGCAAACTCGCCTGACCTTAACCCCATAGAAAATCTATGGGGTATTGTGAAGAGGAAGATGCAATACGCCAGACCCAACAAATCAGAAGAGCTGAAGGCCACTATCAGAGCAACATGGGCTCTCATAACACCTGAGCAGTGCCACAGACTGATCGACTCCATGCCACGCCGCATTGCTGCAGTAATCCAGGCCAAAGGAGCCCCAACTAAATATTGAGTGCTGAAACGCGGCTACAGAAATGCTGTATTTCACTAAGATGCTCCAAAGAGCACAAAAGGCATAAATGAGTTTCCAAGTGAACAATGTCCCAAAAACACAATCTATAGGGAAAGTCAAAAAACCAGAGCAAGAAACCCAGTAATCCATAATCGCAAAAAAAAAAACACAAGGAAACTCACCACTCCCAGGCATGTTCGAAAAGAGCCGCCAGGAACTGTGGGAAAAGATTCTGGATTTATAGGGCGGAGGGCAGTTCCTGGCAGTGATTATACTTTTCATGTTCATACCTTTCATTTGGCCAACATTTATAAAAATCCTTTTTTTGCATTGGTCTTAATTGATATTGTAATTTTCCGAGACACTGAATTTGGGACTTTCATTAGTTGTCAGTTATAATCAAAATTAAAAGAAATAAACATTTGAAATGCATCAGTCTGTGTGTAATGAATGAATCTAATATACAAGTTTCACTTTTTGAATGGAATTACTGAAATAAATCAACTTTGTCATGATATTCTAATTTTACGACCGGCACCTGTATGTGTTCCAAATTTCAGATCAATAATTCTAATGGTTTGAGAGCTACAAGCGATTTAAAATCCTGGACAGACAAACGGACAGCCAAGGTAGCGTATTATATAAGAAGATGGTGGTGCCATGGCGATTTAAAAATAAATAAATTAACAACAAAGATTAACTCCAAAATCAAGAAAAAGCCAAAGGAAATATAAATGTTTCCTACATGTTCTCATGTTTCTGGCAGCCGCAGTTCAAATTCATGATTTGTGTCTATTTTTTTATCTTGATTCCTTTATTTACGCTGATTACGCAATTCTTCATTTTTGATATTGCTTATGTACGTAAGCTTGTTATTTTCTATGTGTTTTGTGGGTGGTTCTCCAAGAGGCGGGGCCACCTGCCAATCACTGCCAGGAACTGCCCTCCGCCCTATAAATCCAGAATCTTTTCCCACAGTTCCTGGCGGCTCTTTTCGAACATGCCTGGGAGTGGTGAGTTTCCTTGTGTTTTCTTTTTTTTTGCGATTATGGATTACTGGGTTTCTTGCTCTGGTTTTTTGACTTTCCCTATAGATTGTGTTTTTGGGACATTGTTCACTTGGAAACTCATTTATGCCTTTTGTGCTATTTGGAGCATCTTAGTGAGATAGAGCATTTCTGTATCCGCGTTTCTATTGTAGTTATGCACAAAATAGAAGCGACACTGCTGAGAAGTCGACAAAACACAAATGCGAATTGTCTGTGTTTCCATTGTGTGATTTTAAGCGAATAAAGTTGGTTTTATTACCTGAAATTAAAAATGACGATCGATATGATGGGTGTTGATTCTGTTATTTCAATTATGTGTACAATCACCATTTTCATTTCTCATCAGAGGTGACAAGCACAAGTAAATACAGTAAAGGGAAGGAGAACTCCCTATACTTGGCAGTGGCCATGTATTATGTATTTCTTTAAAATCATCCACAGTAATTTTATTGAGGAGTTGTGGGTACATAATTTTAGGCTGAGCAGCTCCACATTCTTGGTATTATGCTGCAAAGTAGGCCCTCTTGTGTCTCGTGCCGTAGCATACCCAAGGGAGCCAGTCCTGACCAAGTAGTGCATAGCCATTGCACTTTGTAAACTGTGTACCTGTGCAGAACACAGGACTGTTGCTGAGACCTTTAGTGTGAGCAAAATCATTATTCGCAGGTGTGTATATGGGGTGTGTCAGGCCATACGCTCTAAACTAATGCGGCAATACATCACTTTACCTGATGTGGAAGAGGCATTTTTCACAGCGCGATTACGAGGCTCACAAAATAACTCAGGTGTACAGTGCAATCGACGGGTCACATATCCCCATTCACGCACCAAGTGACAGGTATCGGGATTATGATAGCAGGAAAGGCTGGACTTCTGTTGTTCTGCAAGTGCTCGTTCACGACAGATTGATGACCAGGGACATGTGTGTTGGGTCACCCAGTAGTGCTGTAATCGCCACATCACATTTGCACAGGTATTTGAAAATGTACACTATGTTGTGACCTAAATGCAAAAAAAGCATTTCCATTGCAGTTTTGCAAATTATTTCTTTCTTGAACCACCTAACAAAATACCTCAAGCATGCGATTAAACGTTTTTCAGAATTTTGAGGTTTTTTTTTGTTTTTTTTTCAAATTCACGCGTTCAGTTACCATATTTTTGTTTCACAATTTCAAAATGAGCTTTAGGGAGGTTAATGGAAACATGGCTTGTGATGACGAATCTTTTTATTTAGAAAGACTTACAGTACTAGATGAAGTTTGACACTGATATCCCCCTCTAGTGGGCATGTTTTTGGAGTGTTTTTGAAAGTTATTGGGACTTATGTGCTTTGAGACCCCTACTTCACAACATCAGTAAGCTCGTTTTATGCACTTTTTCCATATTGTTTTGCCATTTTTTTGTACATTTATTTTGAAGTTTATTTCTTTCTTCACTTTTCGGTGACTTCACTCAGTAGGAGCTAGTTAAGACAGGCAGGTACTTACAGTTGATAATGCAGAGCTAGGCTGGTGAAACAATCACTTGGGTGCTCCACAGAGAGCCACTTTTTAGTTCTCATCCTGAATAGGGTCAGGCCCAGGATAGATTTTGTAGCAATAGGTGTTGTTGGGTTTTTTTTTTGATAATTAAATTGAAGTGGTCGAGTGACATGTTTTTCACGCTAGAAATTGTATTTTTATTTTGTGTGCCTGCTGATTGCAACAGACAGCAGCCTTCCAGTCTTTATGAATGTTCTGTTACCTTAGACGGGTAAGTCATTTATTGTTCTGTTCTGTAGCTGGGCTGATCAGTGTCAGGTCTTACAGCAGGTTCAAGCCCTGGAACAGAATAACGAGAGAAGTGCAAGCTAGTTATATTATCATTACATGTTACAAATGGACTGTCCTAACTAATAATAACTGCTGTATATATATATATATATATATATATATATATATATATACTGTATATATATATATATATATATATATATATACAGTAATCCCTCCTCGATCGCGGGGGTTGAGTTCCAGACCCCCCCACAATAGGTGAAAATCCGCGAAGTAGAAACCATATGTTTCTATGGTTATTTTTATATATTTTAAGCCCTTATAAACTCTCCCACACTGTTTATAAATATCCCCCACAGAGTTATACAGCATAATCCCTTTGTATTCTCTTAGATATTAGGTAAGATTCATTGAAATTATGTATGTAAACACACTGTTTATATACAGTAAAACCTAAATATTATTTTAAAGATATTGAGTGTCTCCGATATCACATGTTACAGCCATTACGATAGACATGCCACCAGCAATAAATACGTACAATGCAACAAAAATAGTATACTGTAAATGTGTGTACAGTGACACTAAACGCACGTACATGTACCAAGTACTGTAAGTAGAAAATTAATTATGGTTACTCACCAACAATGACACGATGACTTGTCCGATAACTGAGTTTTATTTTACTGCACAACAAAGGAGAGCGTTACAGCCCTTAAAGGAGCCACTTCAGGCGATTGTGTAGCACTGCCATTGTTGTTCTTCTTCTGGCAGTCTTCAATTCAAATCCCTAAAGCAGATTCCATCCAGACTACTGCCTTATTACATCCACTTACAACTTGTTTTGCACCCTGGTTAAAAGGACACTGCGGCCGTAGATCTTATATTCCTTTCCTACTTTTTAAATAAAAAGAATCGTAGCCTTCAACAAATCCAGAACGTTTACCTTTTTGGCAATCGTTAACATTCTTCCGTTTGCGCTTAGGCACGGCCCCTGAAGCAGTAGCAGATCGTTTTGGAGCCATAATGAAGGGCTTGACTATGCACAAAGATAAACACAAAAGAGCACAACTCTTTACACAGCGAAACACGTTGATGCTGAATGAGTGAGACGAGACTTCCTGGTTAACACTGCATTCAGCAAGCAGGAACTTAACTGCGTGCTCTGATTGGTTAGCTTCTCAGTCATCCGCCCTTGTATGAAATCAACTGGGCAAACCAACTGAGGAAGCATGTACAGGAAGTAAAAAGACCCATTGTCCGCAGAACCTGCGAAGCAGCAAAAAATCCGCGTTATATATTTAGTTATGCTTTCATATAAAATCCGCGATAGAGCGAAACCGCGAAAGTCAAAGCGCGATATAGCGAGGGATTACTGTATATATATATACCGTTATACAGATAAATTCTTCTGCGGATAAGTCAGGACTTGATTGTACCGTATAATTTCTGGTATTTATAATGTCGGTCGTATAAGTCAAACACAGAAAATTCACACTATTAGCGATTACGATACACTAATGCCCACCTAAGAGAGTAACCATGGAGCACACTGCCTTCTGTTCTATGTATTGTGCCTACATGACCATACGGTAATAACCAAACTATTCCGAAGTGATATTTGCACTGATTTGTATTTTTTGTATCTCACACCTTCATACACCTTTATTGTAAGAGCATCCCTTATCTATGATGGAGCGTTCAATCAGAACAGATTATGGAGCTTGTTTTAAATTAAAAGTCATTGAAGTGGCGAAAGAAATTGATAAGTGGGCTGCTGCAACAAAATTCAACGTGTCTTAGAAACTGGTGCGAGATTTTGTAAAAAAAAAGAAAGTGTCACATTTTTGAACGGGTGTATAAGTCGGGTTCTGATTTTATGATTGATTTTTCTGGATTCAAGACCCAACTTATATGTGAGTATATATGGCAACTAATTTCTTGAGAAAATGAGAGCAAAAGGCAAACAAAAAAAATAAAAATAAACCGAAATGACCAAAACCCAGCTATGAGGCAAAAATCGAAGTCAAGTAACACAATAAGTCAAAAACCAGGCCAGACATGAAAAGTAATCACAAAAGAAGTCAGATTGAAAAATAAAGACTTCATCCACAGATTAGATAAGGCTCAGAGCAAGACGCTGACCTTTTATACCGTTTGCTGATTAAATCAAGGTCGTGACCCCGGTGACCACACCCCTAGAAACACAGGACATGACCCTGACAACTGTACACAATATGGCTTCTCTAAAAGGAAAAGGCTGCAGAACATCAGTCCTAAATCACGACATAGTCGAGTTCAACTTTGTACCACCATATATAGTTCATTAGAATATTTTACACATCTTTTATTCTCACAGGAATGATAAAATAAAAATGGAGAACACAGTGTATCAGCCAATACAACAAGCAGCAACGCACATAAACGCGATGCCGAGCAGACTGCCTGCCATATGACTATTTGGAATTGCAGAAGGCCATAACTTTAGTGCAAGGCAGCCTATGAAGTTCAAATGGCTTGTGTGATACTAACAAGTAGAGTGGCACAGCAGTAGTGTGGGCTGTAGAGCATGAATTCCACGCCTGGACGCTGTCTCTGGGACTTTGTACCTTCTGTTGTGCACAGGTATGAGCCATGTGACAGACTGCCACCGTGTCCAGGGTTTTGTTCCTGCCTTACACCCTATGCTGGCTGAGACAGGCACCAGCAGACCCCCGCCACCCTGTTCAGGACTAAGTGGGTTAGAAAAATGACTGATTGACCGACCTTTCTGAAGACAAGTTTTCACTTTGTCATTATGGGTTGTTGAGTGTAGATTGATGGACCCAATCTTCCAAATGTATCCACTTAGAATGAAATCTACAACACAATAAAATGTGCAGAAAGTGAAGGGGTCTGAATACTTTCTGAATCCACGGTATGTGTACATAAATGGCAGCCAGAAGACGACAGGACTTAGAGGGACCGTAATTTTAAAAGGAGGAACATCGCGGTGATTTCTTAAACAAAGGGTTCTCTGCAATACTCTATGGAGGATAGGCAGCCATGGAGCTACCAAGGGTCCCTTAGCTATTAAAAAGAGCAGAGACACCTGGGACCATCAGAAGGATGTACAGTATGAAACTCCAAAAGAGTAAAACAATGATGACAGGGAGAATATGTTGGTGTCTGGGCAGGCAACCCCACCCGACAGTCGCAATGCACCAGACTGTGAGGACAGGCCCAGTAGGGCGGTCTAGCTTTGCTTTAAGTTTATTTTTGGTTGATACTTTATCTTCCTTCTTTGTTTATCCCTCTTTATTTTGTTCTTGTTATGTGTATTTACTAAACCCGTATTTTGGATACATTTTAGCCATGCGGCACTTCTTGTTCCAGGTTCAGATGTCACATGGAGTCACACGGAGTTACCACCAACAACAGTATGCAGTATTGACAAATACACAGGTGTACGGGGAAGACAATGGAGGAATATCAGACTTTTTTATCTTAGTAACTTACTAACAAACTTAATATTCTAACATAGTAACTTAATATCATGGAGAGTTTAGTTCTGGCTCACATTTCATCTTCCTATATTCAGCAGTCCTTACCCAAAAGGTTGAAATCCCATTACTGGCCTCTAAATTTCTACGTTCTCCCCGTTTTTGTGTGGTTTGTCTCCAGGCACTCAAGCCTTCCTCCCACTTTTTAAGATGTGATAATTCTAAGTTGTCCCTCTGCGAGTGTGGTTGTGCGTTGGGTGGGTGTTTGTGGGAGTCATTACAGCCTCTCCAGGGTTGGATCCTGCCTTGCAGAAGGTGCTGCCAGGACTAACTTTTGACCCACACAACCCTTAATTGCGTTAAACTGATTTCAAGTGATTTCCAACTTGTTTTTGGAGTATTTGGGATCATTTTTTTTGTTTTATTTTTATGTTTTATGATTTTTTTTTTGTTTACTCTTGTGCCTTTGAGGATGATATCGAATACAGGCATCGTTATGGGCGCGTCCTCAAAGTGAGTCTGTTACAGCACATATTTCGATTTGCTGATGCATCCAATGCCATGTGTCATGAAATAAATAACAGGAGAGACAGGTCAAGTGTTGGGGAAATTCCCCGTATAATGACGGTGGTCCAGAGAGGAATTGATAGACTGAAACAACGGTCAAAATTCGTAAACACAGACATTTAACAAGGAGACGATCGTTCACGTGTCTTTTTTGTTTAATAGACAGGAAATTACAGTGGTACAGGAAACAGAATTGAGTCGGGGAGGAAATGATGTTGGTGTTGAGAGACAGAAGTGATGTCATCAAACAGCGACCAGAAGTGGAGTCTTCTGGGGTGCAGGAAGATGGTGCTATTTATTGCGTGTGTTCGGAGGTAGGAACGTGTTTGGTAGTCTTCTGTTTTTCTTTTGGGAGTAGAAAAGGCATTAACACTCCATTCAAATCCTCTATCTTTTGTTCTTTTACACTCATTTAGGCCCTTCGACTGCCCCCTAAGCACACGTGTGTGACATGTGCTACTTAAAAGCAAAGGGTTGCAGTAACGTATCGTCAGAGGTTTACCTAAAAAATTACGGTGGCGCACTACCACTGCGCCACCGTGCCACCCGCATATGTCTTTGTTATATGCTATTTGGTATGGAATTCATAAAAGCAGTGCTAATGTTTGTGATGTGCCATCTGTTGGAATGACAAATGCAATGCATTTTATTACTACAGATGCTTGTGATGCACTAATCTATTGGAATGACAAAGACATGGCCACCGGACAGATACACAGGTACACAGACACTTATCTTGTTATTAAAGAGGACAAGAAATTTGACATCTGTTGACACTAGGTGGTGCTACCGAGCCCCAAACTGCAAAAACAACTACATGAGACAGTCCTAGGTTCAAATAAATTTACTTCTCACAGGCTTCTTCTTACCAATACACAATCCAACCATTCCTTTTATGGTCTCTTCTTCCTCCTCTATTTCTCCTAGGCGACTCCGACTCTCCTGGGTGAGGCAAAATGGCTCCCTTTATGTCGGACTCTATCTATCTATCTATCTATCTATCTATCTATCTATCTATCTATCTATCTATCTATTATATAGTGCATTTCATCTATCTATCTATCTATCTATCTATCTATCTATCTATCTATCTATCTATCTATCTATCTATCTATCTATTATATGGTGCCTTTCACATCTGTCTATCTATCTATTTATCTATCTATCTATCTATCTATCTGTTATATAGTGCCTTTCCTATCTATCTATCTATCTACTTAAAAGCAAAGGGTTGCAGTAACGTATCGTCAGAGGTTTACCTAAAAAATTAACAAATGTTTCTCTCTCTCTCTCTCTTGAAAGAATTCAAGTTCTTGATTAAACACGAGGATTGTTTTGTTGCTCCATCACAAAAGTTCTTCCAGTCACTCATCTGATCTGTTTTATCATGTTGCCAGATCCGTTATGGCTTGCACCTAACATGGAAGCTACCAACTAGCTTCTTATGTTCGATGGTGGATAGCGATGTGAACATGTTTCACCCTCAGGACCTCTGCGGTAGGTTGCTCACTGACTGGGGTTCTCTTATACTTTTCATACTTTTAATTACAATAATAATAATAATTCATTACATTTATGTAATTGGGGAAGCATGGGGTGGTCATGAGGTCGCTGGAAAGGGGTGTGTGGTGCTCCTAATATCTATGCAAAAGGACGAAGGTCCACGTCTTTAGTGTCCTGGTGCTTCCTATCTTGCTATATGGTTATGAGACATGGACGCTATCCAGTGACCTGAGATGATGACTGGACTCCTTTAGTGCTGGGTCTCTTCAGAGAATCCTTGGGTATCGCTGGTTTGACTTTGTGTTGCTCATGGAGTCCCGAATGAGGCAACAGCAACAACAACATTTATTTCTATAGCACATTTTCATACAAATAATGTAGCTCAAAGTGCTTTACATGATGAAGAAAAGAGAAATAAAAGACAAAGTAAGAATTAAAATAAGACAACACTAATTAACATAGAATAAGAGTAAGGTCCGCTGGCCAGGGAGGACAGAAAACACAAAAAAACTCCAAAAATCTGCAGGGGTTCCAGGCCACAGGACTGCCCAGCCCCTTCTGGGCATTCTACCTAAAGCCGCTTTTCCACTGCATAGTACGGCACGACACGGTTCAGTACAGCTCACTTTTGCGGGGCTTTCCACTGGGAACAGTACCTGGTCCTTTTTTTAGTACCACCTCAGCCGAGGTTCCAAGCGTGCCGAACCGTTACCAAAATGTGACGTGTAAACTCTGCTGGTCACTGATTGGCCGGAGAAAATCCTCATTACTGCGTCACTGAACTTGCGACACGAGACACAACAGACCCGCGAAGGTTCGAACTGGTTTTAACCAAAAATGGCTGTTCCGTGGTCTGTTGAGGAAGTACAGACGTTCCTCTCGTTGGTAGCCGAGGAGCGGATCCAGCGAGAGCTGGATGGGGCGACGCGGAATGAAAAAATTTTCCAGGAGGTCGCTCAGCTCTTGGCCGCACACGGCTACCATAGGACTTACAAACACTGTAGGGACAAGTTAAAAAAAATGAAGAGCGAGCAGTAGAGGCGGCAACTATAACGACACGTGAATGATCCTGCCCACTCTAAAGCGGTACTAAACTGCAGTCGAAACGCAAACCGAGCTGAACTGAGCCGAACCAAGGTGAGCTGTACTGAACCGTGTCGTGCCGTACTATGCAGTGGAAAAGCGGCTATAGATACATGAAAACAGTCCTCTTTGTATTTAGGGCTCTCATGGAGTCCTGAATTAGACACATTACCTGCACTGTGAGGGAGCGTCAGTTATGGCACTACGTCCATGTGGCGCGTTTCTCCGAGGGTGAGCCGGCTCGTAAGATCCTCATCGTTGAGGACCCGAGTGGCTGGACCAGGCCAAGGAGTCGCCCACGTAACACCTGGCTGCGGCAGATAGAGGGTCATTTCCGGAGGGTAGGACTGGACCACGTATCTGCCTGGGGGGTTTGCCAACCGGGATCCCAAATTGTTTTGTCGTGTGGTGGTTGCCTGCTCCCCGACTTGACTTGACATTTCTATAGCGCTTTTCCCTGTATGGTTATCCCTTTCTGGGTTATGTCTGTTGGACTGTTAGTTTGTTTTTCAGTTTCAGTTTCTATAACTGAGTGTTTTCATTGTTTTTCTTTGCATACAGTGCTTTGTGGCCATGTCTGTGGAAAGGCTCTTTATAAATTAAAATCATAACAATGAGCTTGAGTACTAGGTTTGAAGGTACATTTTAGACTCCTATCTCACTATGTTCTTCCCATGATATTCAAGCTGCAGTGACGTAAATGCTCTGATTTGCTCGTTTAGTCTCGAGAGGTCAGAACAAGGTAGCTACAGTATCCCCACGTCACCCTGTTCAGATATTCTTTTGCTTACAGCCACACTCCATTATTTTTTGAACAAGGCTTTGCTGGTTAATTTTTAACTTGTTTTCTGTTGCACTTGGGTGTGCTGCTCAAGTGAATGTGCCTCCAATAAATTCAGCCGTACACGCGCTGTCGGACAACAGGAAAGCTCACATGTTGTGAGTTTTGTACCGAACTTGGAGTTGGACACTGGCCTCTCGCCCCAACTGCCCTATCACCCCTTCCATCATTCAAGTAACACATACATGGAGTGGCAAACCTCCTTACTGTCAGTCAGTAAAGGACAAGCAAAGTTTGGTTTAAAAAAAACGTAAAGTTAGAATATGAAACAAAACCTGAAATTCATCAGTAGTGACTGAAGTGAATGGAGTCAAACCAACAAGCTGACGTTGCACTTTGGATTTGGGTAAACACGATCAGGTTGGCCTTTTTGCACCAAGGACTAATTTGCTTCAAATTAATTTAGGGATCCTGAAGCCAATATAATTTTACTTTTTATAAAATATATAAGAGTTCCTAATTCTACAGTATGGCAAAAAAAAGAAAATGGTGCATTAAGGGACTTACCTTATTAACTACTGAAAGTTGGAACATTCTGACTTTTTGCTTATTTGCTTCATCAAAGTCAAAGATGTCACAATTTCATTATTTATTTATTTTCTGTGATCACATTTTATTGTAGATTTACCAAACATATAGTTACGATACAGCGGGGTGAATAATGGATGGATGGATAAATACTAGCTGGGCTACCCATCTAAGACAGGTAGACCTCAGTGTTAACATTTGCAGTGCACCACCTATTGGAATGTACTTTATAATGCATGTAGTAATAAAATGCATTGCATTTGTCACTCCAACAGATGGCACATTACCAACATTTGTAGTAATAAAATGCATCTTTTGGAATGACAAATGCAATGCATATGTCTTTCATCCATCTTCCAACCCGCTGAATCCTAACTACAAGGTCACAGGGGTCCGCTGGAGCCAATCCCAGCCAACGCAGGACACACACAAACACATACCAAGCACACACTAGGGCCAAGTTAGAATTGCCAATCCAGCTAACCTGCATGTCTTTGGACTGTGGGAGGAAACCGGAGCGCCCAGAGGAAACCCACGCAGACACGGGGAGAACATGCAGACTCCACGCAGGGAGGACCCGGGAAGCGAACCCAGGTCTACTTACTGCGAGGCAGCAGCGCTACCACTGCGCCACCGTGCCGCCCGCATATGTCTTTGTTATATGCTATTTGGTATGGAATTCATAAAAGCAGTGCTAATGTTTGTGATGTGCCATCTGTTGGAATGACAAATGCAATGCATTTTATTACTACAGATGCTTGTGATGCACTAATCTATTGGAATGACAAAGACATGGCCACCGGACAGATATACAGGTACACAGACACTTATCTTGTTATTAAAGAGGACAAGAAATTTGACATCTGTTGACACTAGGTGGTGCTACCGAGCCCCAAACTGCAAAAACAACTACATGAGACAGTCCTAGGTTCAAATAAATTTACTTCTCACCAATACACAATCCAACCATTCCTTTTATGGTCTCTTCTTCCTCCTCTATTTCTCCTAGGCGACTCCGACTCTCCTGGGTGAGGCAAAATGGCTCCCTTTATGTCGGACTCTATCTATCTATCTATCTATCTATCTATCTATCTATCTATCTATCTATCTATCTATTATATAGTGCATTTCATATCTATATCTATCTATCTATCTATCTATCTATCTATCTATCTGTTATATAGTGCCTTTCCTATCTATCTATCTATCTATCTATCTATCTATCTATCTATCTATCTATCTATCTATCTATCTATTATATAGTGCATTTCTATCTATCTATCTATCTATCTATCTATCTATCTATCTATCTATATATCTATCTATCTATCTATCTATCTATCTATCTATCTGTTATATAGTGCCTTTCCTATCTATCTATCTATCTATCTATCTATCTATCTATCTATCTATCTATCTATCTATCTATCTATCTATTATATAGTGCATTTCATATCTCTATCTATCTATCTATCTATCTATCTATCTATCTATCTATCTGTTATATAGTTCCTTTCCTATCTATCTATCTATCTATCTATCTATCTATCTATCTATCTATCTATCTATCTATCTATCTATCTATCTATCTGAATAACCAAGAAGACAGAGATTTCCAAATTGAAAATTGAAAGGAAAATTAAAGGCGAACCTCAAAAATCATAAACTGACAGCTCTTACAGACCCCTCACTGAGTTTAATTCCCTTTGTAACCAGAGCAGGGTTAGCACTGTTAAAGAAAACTAACTGCAATAGCTAAAAAAGCATTTAAATAATTGAAGTTAAAAAAGCTGAAAACTAAATAAAATAATGAAAATTAAACTCAAATGAATACTGCATACTCAAAAACTAACAGAAACAAAATTGTAGTGGATTGAAGGAAAGGGTTTTGTGTCCATCCATCCATCTCTGGTTCACTGGGCGGTTTGAGCCTATCCCAGCAATCAGAGGGCTCCAGGTGGGTTTTGTTTCTATTTTTTTTTTTAATAAATCTGTTTTGTTGGTAGCCTATTGCTGACGATCCTTGCTTTTTTTCACTCGTCTGGCTAAAAAGAACACAACTTTCAATGTTTACACACAGCAAATGTAAATGTGCAGCTACTCTCTGGGTGTACTTTGAGGCTATGACCACACTACTACAATATCGTGTCAAAACACAGGCATTAGTCTCTGTTTTTGCCTTTCATCCTCACTCTCCCAGTATTTTTATCCCCCAAAAATGGAGACTTTTTAAAACATTCTTCTGAAAACATTGTAATGTCGATGAGCGAAAACATAGACTTTTAAAAATGGAGACTCTAATTGCATTCTGATTGATTTGTGCTTATTTGCATAGCTCTTCCCTGATTGGACCGTGCTGATTTCCACATCTCATTCCCTGATTGGTCACCATTTACAGAGAGGACACAGGCTGGTGGTGTTCCTTTACTGTATGCAGCTTATATTGCCTTTTGCACTGTTTGAATATTTATTATATATGTGCATAAAAGACAAAGTCCTGTGGCTGCAGGTGGTACTAACCCTACAAGGATCTTCCTACTAATGGATGCATGCCCAGTGTTGGTGAATGTCTGGGTCAGGGGTACTCAACTTTAGGTCTGGAGGTCCGCAGTGACTGCAGGTTTTTGCTTTATCTAAATTTTTACTTAGAACCCATTTATTTTTTCAGAAAAGTTGTAAGTCGCTTTGGGTAAAGATGTCAGCCAAATTAATAAATGTAAATGAGGATAATAGTAGATGGATATATTCAAGTGCGTACGGTCTTTCTCTTGAGTGTGCACTTGCTATTCTTTAGCAAGGCTTGGACCAATCGCTGTGTCGCCCAACTCAGTTTGCACTTTACAGTAAAGAGGGTCCCTCCAACCTTTGTTATGGCCGCACCCCAGGCCACGGGTGACTGCTGTGGAGCATAAGTTACAGCCTGGCAGAGCAGTGAGTTTAACAGAGTGTGTGTGCAATGCCTTTTGAAGGACTGATTAGAAGTATTGGCACTGGTTCCTTGATGGAACATTATTAGCATGAACAAAACACTCCAAAAAGACATTAAACACACATTTAAACCCCTACTAGGGAAGGAGCCCTGTCTGAAAATACAACATGCACTTGCTTTCGCCTTAGCAAGGTTTGGACTCGTGGCACCCCTCATCCAACTCCAATACAGACAAGTCTTCAACTTCAGGCCATGGTGTCCTGCTGTGGACAGCAGAAGTTACTGCCAACTTGATGAAGAGAGTGTTGGTTTGGGGTGTGCCAAGTGTTTATTTAAAGGAAGGAATAGACGTCTTACCATTGATTTCTGGGGTGCACCTCATGCCCAACCTTTCAGTTGAGAATCTGTGCAAAGTTTTGTCCATCAGTGTTGCCAATTATTGAGTTATGTCTCTTTGTAGCAGGTCAAATTTTACTACGAGAAGACATGTCTGGGGTGTCACTTCATCAGCTGACAGCCACAGGCTTCATTCCCAAGAGGCCCCATAGAGAGAAACTGAAATTCTCCTGGAATTAGGAGTGTCTGGTAGTTGGCTTTGTAGCCAAATCATAGTAATATGGGTAGTGCCGGTCTGTCCTACACCACGCCACACAGAAACTCCGGATAATTTCTTTGCCATTTTCCTTAATGGCCATTAATGGTAACCATTCAAAGATCTCCTGTGCATCGTTCTCATTCCGGAAAAATTTGAAAAGCTGCATAGCAATACAGTAATTGAGTCTCCTATCATATAAAGCTTCCAAAGAAAGATCTTGTTTCC
The DNA here is from genome assembly GCF_016835505.1 of Polypterus senegalus. Lineage (NCBI taxonomy): Eukaryota > Metazoa > Chordata > Cladistia > Polypteriformes > Polypteridae > Polypterus > Polypterus senegalus. Next base: position 181,037,236 of record NC_053163.1, read on the forward strand.
AGGCTAAATGGCATAAATGCAGAGATAGAGAGAGATAAATAAGATAAGGAACCAGGCTGACTTCTCTCACCAGCTGACTCAACTGAAATCTCTTTTCAGGTTATCCCCTAATGATTGCTAGGGTCGGATGTGCGTCATTTGTCACCCACCAATTGTCTGTCATACTTGCAATGCACTTTGACTTACCAGCTTGTTGTGTTACACTAAGGGGTCAACAAGTCACAGGCTTCTAATAACAGCCCTGTGGCTCCTCGAGTCACAGTCTCTGACCAACCTTACGAAACGTCTTGTAAATCTTCTAAAGCAGGAATCTGAACGCTCCGCAATAAAAATGAGCCAGGCACACTGAGATTAAAGGGACCTCGTCAATGATTTACAGTACCTGCTGGCTAAGAGGAACTAGCATTACTGTACTCTGTGTGTGTGTGTTTGGAGGTGCAGATTATGACCTTCAGCATGTATTGACGAGAGCTGTACAGATAGAATGTGAGGCCGGGAAAGACAGTGGCAGATCGCTGGCTCAAAAAGTTTCGGGAAAAGAGAACAGTTCAGGTAAGTGCACATCTGGCTGATTTGTCATCAAGTTGTAGAGTCTAAGTGTGATCGATCGACTCTGATCTGCAGGTCTTACTTCCCAAATTAGCTCCGTGTTTGACGTGCATAGGACTTGATATAAAAGACGTGGAGGGGTGCCAGTCCTCTCACGTCTGATTTGAAATCTAACCGCTCGTTTAAAGCTTCTGTATTTGGGTCTCATTGTCTGTCCCTTTGGTGTTATAGTTGAAAAGATGCTTTACCGTGCAGAAGAGGCCAACGTACTGCAATTGAAACTGACTCTAGAGGTGAGGTGTGCTGAATGATAAAGCCGATCTCGTGTTAAAGTGGGCACTGATTTAAATGGAGGCAAGGGGGTAGGGTAGGGTAGAGTGTCTGTCCATTATAGACAGATTGTTCATTGGGAGAACCCCCTGGCCATTAGTTATAATGGAGCAGTGGAGTGGTGCGCTGCTAAAGCCTTTTATAAGAATGGTGATAGTGTGAGTGCTGCACAAAGGGAATTTCGGTGTCATTATCAGTTAGGACGTCACAATCGTATCCTGTCTGCTCATACGATTATAACATGGGTGTGTAATTTTGAAGAAACAGGTTCAGCCTTAAAAGAGAAGTGGAGACAGTGGAGCCACTTCACATACTGCCCGACAATCGATGGCAGCTATTCGACGATTGTTTGGAAGGTGCGTCATTTCACGCAACGGTGACATTCCATGGCCTCCGAGATCCACAGCTTTCATTGTTTGATATTTTTTTTCTGTGGGGACATCTTAAAAGCCAAGTGTACCGCACACGTCCTACAACTATTGTTGAACTGAAAAGGAGAATTGAAGAGGAAATCACTGGCATTCCTCTTGACATGTTACATCGATAACAGGCTGTCAGAATGTGTACAGAGAAATGAACAACACCATCATGATGTTTTCTTCAAAACCTAAAATGAACATTGAAAGAATATTGATTACCATCATTAATTGCATATCCTGTACAATACACTTCATCGTTAAATGTATTTTGTAATGTGTTTATCTGTGCATTAAACGTCAATTGAATGTTTTCCATTTCCCTGCGCCATCCTGTACTAACACAATATGCTGAAATAATGCCTCACTTAGACTTTTATCTTTAACCAAGTCAGAAGTCTTCTTCTTTTTTTATAGTTCTTATATATATTTGATTGGGTGTGTTGTTGTTGGTGGTTATTTTTTAGCTTCTGTTAAATGCTATATTTTGCCCTTAGATAGATAAAACTTTATCTATCTATCTATCTATCTATCTATCTATCTATCTATCTATCTATCTATCTATCTATCTATCTATCTATCTATCCTGCCTTGTATACTAAAATTAATATCTATTGGAATGGTGGCTCTGAGGTTAGGGATCTGCACTGGTAATCAGAAGGTTGCCAGTTTAAATCCCATAAATGCCAGAAGTGACTCAACTCCGTTGGGCCCTTAACCTGCAATTACTCCATCCTGGGTATGACGTTAACCCTTTGAGGGCTGAAAAGCACACAAAGCAAAGGTTTAACACATTCAATGTCTGTTGCTGCTGTTGGCACCTGTTTGACGTCAAGTGGGCAGCTTGATGGCCAGCAGCAATACATGGCACAATCTGGTTTGTACCTCTTGTCATTGTAAGTGGCAGTCCACCCAAGCTGTAGGTGCATCACCTACACAAATGCATTCAGTGCTGCAATCAGCTGGGCACCGATCAGCAGATGCTGGTACCACTCTGTCATTTTCAATCTCCATCTTCAGATCACTTGCAGCAAAATCAGAGTCCGACAAGTCCGAATCTGATTCAGCGATAATACGCAAAACGTCCTCCACGGAGTATTTTGCGTTACTCATTCGCTTTGGTCTCTCACCAGATGTCGGTGCTATTTTAGAGGTTGCTCCCCCTTTGCTACTCACTCACATGCATGGAGTCGAGGTCAATTACACAACACTAACTTTTCTTCTAGGAAAAAACGTAACGGCGAGTTTTGTCGCAGTTTACAGCTGATTATCACCGTCTACCCCCGAATTTCGACATTCGCTCTGAAAGAGTTAATTTGCATCCTACCCTGCAAATAGGCCGTCCAACTTGGGGGTTGGTGGCAGGATTGGCACTCCAGCCACCATTAAAAAACCTCCCACTGTTCCATTCCATCTGGACTAGTGTGGTGCTGAGGTGTCACCTGTCGTATGGCTGAACTTGGTTCCTAATTTGGGATCTTGAGGTGGTTTGTCACGTGGTGGGTGTGGCAACACGCTTTATCAGTGCATGTTTCTAACCTCTATCTATCTATCTATCTATTTTACCACCTGTAGGGGGCGTGCCAGCCACCCAAGCCGACGCAGACAGACACAAGATGCACACTTATGAAACTCACACTTTTATTTCTTATTCTCCAATTCAGCACACAGCACCTTACGCAGTTCTTAAATCACCAACAATAACTCAGTCCTTTTCTTCTTCTCTATTTTCTTTCTCTTTTTCTCTTCTGCCGCTTCTACTCCTCCCTTCGCAAGCTCTGTCCTCCACCTCCCGACTCTGGCTCTCACAATGGAGGGATGTGGCCCCTTTAATATTGTCTGCTCTTCCGGCAGCACTTTCTGGTGTGGAGGAAGTGCTGCAGTCCATGGTTCTGGAATTGTCCAAGCACCCTCTTGTGTCCTGGGGAAGGTATTGCCTATCTCCCGGTCTTCTCATCCTCCAGGCGCCCCTGCTGGGCAAGAGCACCAGCTGTCCGTCACACTATCTATTTATCTATAATCAAGCTACCATGAGATAAACAGCTACAGCGTAAGGTGATTAGCTTCTAGGAACTGAGATATTTAACCCTTATAAAATTATTTTAAAAATTGCTGATGCTCATATTTTCATGTTGGCATGAAGTGCTGGCAGACAGGAGTTATACAGGATAAGTGCAGGGCTCAACAAAACACGGAGATAGACGCCAGTAGGGACAACTGCCACGAACAGGTTAATATTCATTTTTGACATTTCCCGGTGCTCTCTAGAATGTTACTTTTATTTTCTGTATGTGTGTTTACATTTTTAACTCCACCGTTGATCATTCTGTTTTCATTTTGTATTCTTGTTTTTCATTGGTGTCGCCATTTTCAAGCCTTTCAGCTGTTGTGATGCTACGTGGTTACTAGGCGTATGACATATATTTCACTTAACCCTTCCATTGTCAGGAGCCATGTTGCTTGGTTATTCTTGTTTTTGTCATTCTAATTCTTATTTGACATTTTTATCTTTAGTCTGGCAAGACACTTTTTTTAGCTGGTGCAGCCATTTTGAAATTACAGTCACATTGCCAGGTAGCGGTACAACACATATACTCACAGCTACTGTATTTGTACAAGAAGGCTGTGGACGGTGAGAAATGTCCACACTTTACAGGGAACGACTTAGTGAAAGTAGCGCACGCGAACAAAGACACAAATTATTAAGGTAGTAAACTAGTTACGAGCTCTGTTGTCTTTATATTTTCGACTTTGATTTACGAGGGATGCTCAATAATTTATTTACCTCAGTTAGAAAGGAAAGAGTTTTCTAAAAATGTTTGTTTTATTTTTCAGTATACAGTAGACCCCCGTGAAGTCACGGTTCAGGGTTCTCGGACTCGGTCATTCACGGATTTTTCCTTAGAACCTATTAATTGTTAGCGGAAAGCGCAAATATCCTCCGCAATTTTTTATGACTTTTTTTCGTGGCAATACTGTGCTGTATGGTGAACAGGAAGCAACCGCTGAGGGAAACACAGTTTTGGATGATGAAAGCAGCCAATCCGAGAGCGTTATTCATTTCTCCTTGCTGCTGATTGATTGCTGCTTTGTGACACGTCTCCAGCTGAGTATCCTCGTGTTTTCCATTTTTTATTGTTGTTATTCTTAAGATGCACACAATGTCATTGAATCGCCCTGCACCTTCTAAGGCTTCTGGCACTGAGCCTAAGTGCCAGAAGAAGTTTAAAACACTCCAGGAGAAGGATGAACTACTGGATTTGCTCCGGGGAACTAAAACGTTATGCTGCAGTAAAGAAGAACGAAGCAGCGATCTTTAGTACCGTATCTGTAAGTTTCTGTGATAGTGCCAAAAAGGTAACGACCGTAAGTAATAAAAATATCGTCAGGATTGAATCTGCCTTGGCACTGTGGATCACCGACCGCAGGAAGAAGAACATCCCCTTGGACGGTAACATCATCCGTGAGAAAGCACAGAAATTGTACCAGCAGTTCGCTACAGGAGACAATGTAGCAACTTCCCATCACAATGTTCCTGAAACCTATAAAGAAAAGCCAGCACTAAACCCCACCAGAAGACCACCCGTCCAAAGATACAACACCTCCTGAAGCGCATGTAGAAGAGGCGCCACCCGAGGAGTTTTAAATCCTCTGTATCGTACTGCACAGCTACTTCATCATCATCATCAATATCATTCATCATTGGTGAGTACCCATACATTTTACTGTATTTTAATTAAATATAATTATTATTTACTTATAACAAAGAAAATGACAGCGCATACCAAAGAAAACGTGCTTGCATGAATTACAGTACGTATAGCGGTAACATCAGTATTTTACATTCTAGCACCGCAGGAGACATAGCAGTACAGTACTGTACAGTATACGGGTTTACCTTTACATTCTGTTTTTAGGTAATGTATTAATGTATTAAGAGTTTTCAATGAAATTAAAGTGCTTCGGGGGCATGCTGTATTTAGGGTTTAAACTATAAAAATAGGCATTGAAAGGGATTTTTAACCACATCCAAAAGTCGCAGTTTTTCACAATTCACGGTTCTCTAGGAACGTAGCCCCCACGAGTTTTGGGGGTGTACTGTAGTCCCCTAATAGCTCCATACACTTCATCCTCTGTTTCTGCGAAGACTTTAACCCCTTTTAAAAAAAAATCTTCTGTTTGACCTTCAGACTAGGACATCACAGCTGCCCTGACGTCTTCATCACTTGCAAACCACCGTCCACGGAGAGATTTCTACCAAATTTGGAACAGGAAATGATCTGAGGGAAACCGGTCAGAACTGTAGGGTGGATGGTTCAGCTGCTGGAACCCACATTCTCAGATGGCATTGACGTAATTGACGTGACTTGTGAACCGGCGCGTTGTCGTGAAGAAGCTTACCTGATTCTGACGAGGACTTTCCTGACCACCTGTCTCTTTTCAAATGTTAGACTTGCACTGAGCCACAACTGTGCACGAGTAAACTTGAGATGCGTCGCAAATGCCCAGTCTTGTTTCAACATGCTTGCTGTTTTCTTTCATACTCAAGTAGATAAATTATTGAACACCCCTCGTACCCTTCGAGCTTCATAAAAGACGTGGTGACTGGTGTGGATAGGTGTCTGACTATTCTTTTGCAAATGCCACGAAAGAAAGAGCTCAAATGTACTCTGTCATATACTTCAAACAAACTGTCGATTCAGTCATTCATTTTTGTTAATTTCTACACATCTACAGTATGTCAGTAACATTAGAGCAGCTTTGATAATAATAATAATATTCTTTTTTTATTTATATGACACTTTTCTCAATTCTCAAAGTGCTTTATTGAGTGGGGAGGCAGTTCAACCACCACTAACGTGTACCATCAACCTGAATGATGTGATGGCAGCCATTTTTGCACCAGTGTGCTCACAACGCATGAACTGCTAGGTGTTGAAGTGGTACAAGACAGAGAGACAATTAGAAACAGGGGATGACTAGGGGGCCATGATGAGCAATTTAGCCTGGACAACAGGATACACCCTACTCTTTACAAAGGATGCCCAGGGATCTTTTATGACTACAGAGAGTCAGGACTTCAATTTTACATCTCATCCGAATGGCAGTGCCATTTTTACAGCATGGTGGCCACGCCACTGCACAGGGGCACTGGGATCCACATTCAGACCACAGGGTAAGCGCCCCCTGCTGGCCTCACTATCACCTCTTCCAGAAGCAATCCAAGATCTTCCAAGATGTTCTCCCATCCAAGTACTAATCCAGGCCTGAACACGCTTAGCTTCAGGTGGACGACCTCTTCGGAAGTACAGGTTTGTATGGTCATGATATGAAAAGTGGCAGAACACATGTCACAGGGAACAGACTTTGAGTCATTAAAGGGAGGACCATGTGGAAGATGAGACCCTGAGAAAACAAACAAACTACTCAAGGAAAACTTTTAGACTTGACTTTTGTTTTGTTTCGACTTTAAGTTTATGCTGCGTTCACACGCTATCACTATTCGGAGCTACCAGCTGTGATGCTTCACTTTCCCAGTTTAGTGCATTCATGTGAGTTTCTAATCGTACGTCTTGGAGAAATGTAAAACCTCTTGTAGCAGTAGGGGGCTCTATCGCTCCCTTGAACCCTCAGGTACCACGCCAAACACCAGGTAAAAGTGCAATAATTCTTCTTTATTATAATAATTATGTGCACTAAGCACCCTCCACTCCACACTACTTATTAATAAACAAATCACAATAATCACTAATAATCAATCCTCCACTCCCAGACGCATTGCCCTCCTACCACCCAGCTCAGCTCGTCATCTGGAAGTTCCCAAAGTTCTTATATAGTTCCTGACCCGGAGGTGTTTCTCATCCTTCAGTCCATAATTCCTTATCACTTCCGTATCAGATAAAAGTCCTTTTTTTCACCCCGGAAGTACGTCGTTCCTTCCGTTCATGTGACTCAGAAGTACTTCCGGGGCGTAGGGCAAATAGCAGTTCCTGGTTCTCCCTGGAGCAACCCCTGGTGGTCCCGATGTTATCCAGCAGGACTTTACAGGAAACTCCATAGTCCATGATGCCCTGCTGGAATCTGAAGCATCTCCATGTCGTAGGGATGGCTCCCTCTGGGGCCTGGGGGTATTGGCCGGGATAAAAGTCCGGCCATGGACCACACTCTGTTGATTAAATGTGTCTAAAAAAATTTTAAATGAATTGTATTTCTCATGGAAATAAATAGAAAATTAAAGACATTCAATATACAGTAAATCTAAATGTAATTTCTCTCTTAATGCACGTTGACCAAACATTGGCATTTATGGCTGACCAGGTTATATTTTTTATACAGTACAGTGGACTAAGGTGAAAGACCATCATTATGTCACAGCTCAGAGAATTCAGGTAGCTTTGTTTTATTCAAATTGTTTGAGAAGCGTTCACGCAGAATTTCTGACGTATTTCCCGTATACATGGCCACCATTACAAACTACATGGGGTTTGTAACATTTAAAAAAAATATCATTTTTGGGTGGAATATTCTTTTAAAACTAATCTCAGCCATTCTGTTAAACATCTCAAAAGTCAATGCCATTGATCAAACTGATGAGAGGATGAGAGGCTTTGAGAAAGAAGCACGAGGAACGTAAGAGAGGTGGTATTGTGTGTTTCCTCAGTGGGATGTGGGCTACCAAACATCTCTATTTAGACAGAGAGCTGACTGTCCAGAGTTGTGTTGAGGTTCTTGTTCCCGTTTGTGTATTAGCATTACTCCTTTTGATAATCCCTCCATTCTATCCTTTGTTTTATACAAAAACATCCTTGGTTTGGGTGCAGGGGCCACCTTAGAGTGTGCCATGTATCTTCCACACAATAGTCATAAACTGGCAATTACAAAACCACACCTCTGAAATGAATGTGAGCAAGAAAGCAGTGTGTAGACCTGACAGACGGGCACATCCCTTGGATGGAGACGCACATTCAGAAGTAACAATGAGGTGTGCCATGGGCTAGTCAATTTCCTCTCCTTGCCCATTGTAATGCTTCTGTTTTTGAAATAGAAAGATAAATTGGGCAACTGTGATATAAATTTACATGGATGGATAAATCTAGGGGCATGTTTTGAATCATTTAACTGTGGTGATGCACCATATAAAGGTGGGGATTCTCATCGAGATGGGGGGCATCATGGGAAAGTGCGGGGCAGAATGTTTCCCTTTTAGATGAGTTCAAAGGAATTGTCCTTGACTGATTCTACAGTATTTGTGGTCTGCACTGTGATGCAGTGGTTAGCACTGCCTTAACAACCTAATTTTGTTACTTAGCTGGACTGCAGTTCCCAGCAACCCCAGAAGTATTATGTCATTGGGCAGTTTCGAAGGTTGCTCGGGAAAAATAAGACTTTTAAAAAGTAGTCATATGCCGGAAAGGGAGTCGTGATCATCTTGTGTCTTTTTCTTTCATCTGTTCCACCCCACAATCAGAATTACAAATAAAACCACCTGAAGATTACGCTTATCTTTGTTCTTGTCCTATACCTACTTGTACATGTGATTTTGTCCGGAATGGAAAATGTATTTGTCTAGTGAATGCTCCCAATCATTACAAATCTTCACATTCATCAGAAGATACACTGGGTACGAAGAAGTGATGGAGATTCATGGACTCGGGTACATGAATGAGAATTTGGACTGTTTTATGGACTTGTGTGCCTTGAATAAACTGGTCATCAGGGTAGCGTATTGCCACATAAGAAAACCTGGGTGTCACCAGACCACATAACCTAGAACCATATATATCGTGTCTGCATAGATAAGAGGTTCTGAAGATCCCTAGAGGATGTGAGAGTGAAGAGACCATTGGACATAGTGTCTGACCGCCATCTATTGATATCCAGACTGAAGCTGGGTTCACTGACAAAAGCGTGACAGACATATGCGCCCCGACAAAACCGCGACAGACAAATGAGCTCCGACAAACCCGCTAACTGGTTTTTGACAAATGCGCGCCAATAAAATCACCACGACAAAATCGCAAGAGAGGCCAAGAGAGTGGGCCGCCGTTGCTGCAATTCTTCCTACATATGCAGGGCGTGACCTCAAGGACTATCTGCGTGCCGTGCTGATGGCATGCCGCGTCTCATAATATTGACTTCTAAAATAAACATTATTATACAAGTATATGCTTTAAACTAGTAATTCATATTTAATTAAACTTTAGTAATTTTGTCGGGGGGATTTTGTCGGCGCGATTTTGACGGCTCGTTTTTGACGGCACGTTTTAATCGCCGCTATTTTGTCGGCGCGCATATGTCTATCGCGCAAATGTCGGGTCACACTGAAGCTGAAGCTGAAGAAGTGCTGGAAGGAGAATGCAGGAGCCAAGATACAGCACAGGACTTGTGAAGGTTGCACAGGAGAAAGCAAATGAGGTTGGTTTCTACCATAAGCTCGATGTTACTTGTCTGGTGCACTGCCCAACTATGCATTTGCTATTGATAGGATGCTTTTTAGTTTTTTGCTTATTTAGTTTCTTTTTAACATCCATCCACCCAATATCCAACCTGCTATATCCTAACTACAGGGTCACGGGGGTCTGCTGGAGCCAATCCCAGCCAACACAAGGCGCAAGGCAGGAAACAAACCCTGGGCAGGGCAGGGCCAGCCCATTGCAGTTCTTTTTAATATTTTATTCATTTTTTTTAGTCACCAAAAGAATGTTGCTGGCCTAATTAACAGGCTCCACTGTGACTCTGTGTTGCAAGTCTAAAGCCGTATCCCAGTGGGATTAGTTTTACACTCGTTAGTACAGGTTATTGTGGGCTGTCCTGTGTCACTTGAAAGCCCTTTGTGTTGAGGACTAGGAGTTTCAAAGCATGTAAATCCCAGAAACACTTCCATAACTTACCACTAAGGGGGAAACACCATCAAAAACCCCAGCTAGACACACAATTGCCTCAAAGAACCTTTATAATCTTAAAGATTTATGTTTAACAAAAATGCTCCTCCTCAAGAGTGAAGCTCTGTAGGAGCTCAAAGGCAAGAAGGAGTTGCCTGTAACACAAAAGGAAATCCACAGCAAACAAGTCCCAATACAAGATTCAATCGCAAGGTCAAAACACAGAGCATTAGGTCGAACAAATTCCATAAAATCACAAAACGTATTGTATTTACATAAACTGCAAGAACTCACCACTCCTAAACGCATTCAAAATGACCTGCCAAGAACTATGGGCGACCCTCTGGATTTATAGGACATCTCCTGGTGTAAATTGGCAGGTGGCCCTGCCCCCTAGGGGGAACACCTATAAAACACATGGAACATTCCTTCATTTAAAGATACAGTATATATTGAAGCAAATAACAGAAGAAACATACATATAAGTCATATCAAAGAAAAGCAACAACAAAACACATATCTTATATATAAATGTCTACGCATGGAAGTGTGTGTGTCTGTCTGTCCGGCCCAGAAGTGCAAGGGTACAGCATGAAGCTCAAAGAAATTGACTCTGTTGCCAAATTAAAACCGCCGAGAAAGAGAACCGCGCTTAGCCGTTAATGCACAAGCAAGGCAAGCACATGGGCAAAACAAAATCGCCAAGGAAAGAGAACCGCATTTAGCCGCTACCGCACAAATGATGCGATTGATTGATTGAAGTGCCAGAATCCATGGTTTCTAGGAACCCAGCCTTTTTACAGCACAGACTTACACAGCTAGTATACATATAAATATACAACACTGTGATTCCAAAGCCAATGTCCCATTACACTACTTCTAGTCGAAGGGTTTGTCAAACTTGCAGGCTACTGTCGCAGATCTTGTTATTGGACTTAACATGGTGTCATCTTTCAGACTTTTTTTCAATAAACAGCCCAAACACACTTGCTGCAATAAACCAAATTGTACAGTTTATTCATAACATAAGAATAACAGAAGATGGATAAATACAAGATGGAGAAGATGGATATATCTATAGTTAGAAATCCACAAAGGGAGAAAATGAGTCACATACTGTATCTTAAAATAGTTTTTCATTCCTATGCTTTCAGCAACCTTCCAGGTGTCATCATCAGAGCAAAATGATTAGACATGCAGGAATCAAAGGCAATGTATAGAAAATGGGGAGAGTGGATTAATAAGGTGGGGTTTGGAGAGTATTGGTCATAAAGATTTTTTTTTATTTGGATGTTCTTTTTAAGCCTGCATATGCTGGGTTCATGTCCAAGTGTCTGTTAGTGGCATATCTATACTAATAAAAGGCAAAGCCCTCACTCACTCACTCACTCACTGACTCATCACTAATTCTCCAACTTCCCGTGTGGGTGGAAGGCTGAAATAAAGTTATTTTTCTGTATAAACATATCTTAAAAAAAAAAAATTATATATATTATATATATATATACTAAAAAAAGCAAAGCCCTCACTCACTCACTCACTCACTCACTCATCACTAATTCTCCAACTTCCCGTGTGGGTGGAAGGCTGAAATTTGGCAGGTTCATTCCTTACAGCTTCCTTACAAAAGTTGGGCAGGTTTTATATCGAAATTCTACGCGTAATGGTCATAACTGGAAGCAGTTTTTCTCCATTTACTGTAATGGAGATGAGCTTCAACGCCGTGGGGGTGGAGTTTCGTGTGACATCATCACACCTCCCACGTAATCACGCAGTACATAGAAAACCAGGAAGACCTCAAAAAGCGCTGAAGAAAACATGCATTATATAATTGAGAAGGCAGCGAAACAATAAGAAGCGGCGAGTGACATATACAACCATATTCATGAGTTCTGCTACTTGAAACAAAGCACGATGTAAACCTACACTTTAAATTAAGTTCATAGACAGGCTGCGCTGGCGTTTGTAATTTAGTGCCTGCCCATATAAGGCCGTCCGTCAGCGGCAATCCAATAGCAAACTGCCACGGGTAAATATTCACGGGTGAAGGACTGTGCTTATGGAGAGGAAGATGAGATGGTCAGGGTGGTGTTTGACACAAACTCAGCAAACTGCGAGAGAAAGTTTTAAATGCCAGGACTAAGGTAACATTAAATACAGCCATGGACATAGCACGAGATGGCACCAGCACAGCTGGGAACCTTCGATGCATGTACACCGAGTGGCTCACGTGAACTGGCGCAGTGCACAGATAAAAGCAACAGTTCCAAAGAGGCTGAACAAAACCGAATTACACAATTGAAAAGGCAGCAAAAATATGAAGCGTCTCATACATACAAGCATATTCATAAATCCAACTACTGCGGAAACAAAGCACACGTTGGAAAAAGTCAATGTCCGCTAAAGGAAGACAGTGTAAAAAACCCGTGCATGCAGTGTGTCAGGTCTCAGATAAAGAAGAAGACGAGCTGTTTATTGATGCAGTAAGAAACGAATCGATGAATGAAACCTGTCATCTTTACAACGATTGACAAACACGGAATGTAACTTGAACACAACACATCCTACAAATACGAACCTGATTGAAAGAAATAATGATAATCAAATCCTTGATGACAGCAACACTCAGTAACACTCACAAAACAAATACTGTATAATGACAGTCATGTTACGTTATTTTTAAAATGTTCCCTTTTCTTTTCTAGCTTTTTAACACACTACTTCTCGCTGCGATACGCGGGTATATATATATATATATATATATATATATCCCGATCTACATACTCGAATAATGGATACTTTATTCGCCATCAATGATTGTTTTGGTAAAGCCATACTCAGTGTATTCATTAGATGAGCGGTAAAAAGTAAGAGCGAGGGAGGATGACTTATTGAGGCATGCAGGCTGTAGTGCGTCAACTCTATCTGAATTGCGCGATCACATTTGAAAAATATATCTTTTCAAGTTCTATTTAGTCCATATGTGTCAAACTCAAGGGCGCGGGCCACATCCGCCCGCGTGTAATTATATCCGCCCGAGATCATTTTATATACTGTATTATTGTTATTAATGGCCGGGTATATGAAGCGCTGGTAACACAATAAACTACAGATCCCATAATGCAGCGCTTCAGCTGCCTTGCAAAACACTTACCGCGTTAATCAAGTCTAGCTTATGATGCTGCAAGTTATTGCGAAGCTAGCTCACACGATGCTGAAGAGAAAAGTTGATTCTGAAAATAGAGCCTTTAAAACCGATGGGAGGCTGAGTATATGTTTACTGAACCCGTGTGTCTCATTTGTGGAGCTAATGTGGCTGTAATTACAGAATTTAATCTAAGACGGCACTATGAGACAAAACATCAGGGTAACCTGAATGCAATGCAGAAGATACAGAAAGCAGAAGAATTAAATAAGAATCTGACACTTCAGCGGACGTTTTACCGTGCACAATCACAAAGTGATTTCAAGTGAAGCTGCTTTTATGGGAGACACAAATGCACCAGTGCAATTTGCCCCACTTTCCCTGTTGCCAAGTAATGTTAAACCAAGTCGTCACTACGGTGTTCCCAAATCGCACTTTGCTGATAAACTGAGCGCACTGAGTTTGCACGGCGCTTTGGTGACTTTGAAGAACAAAAAAAGTCCGTCTACATGCGGCTCGAACCTTGTGCATGTTTGGTAGCACATATCTGTGTGAGAAGCTCTTCTCAGTGATAAAGACTAACAAAACAGCACACAGGAGTCGCCTCACTGATGAGCACCTGCAATCCATCCTGAGAATCTCCACAACACAGAACCTCACACCAAACAGAAACGAACTTGTGGCCAAAAAAGATGCCAGGCGTCCAGCTCTAAAATGACATATGAGCAAAGACAACTGAATGATTTGATTTGTTATTGCTGAAAGGAACACATTTTATTTATATTTCCAGGTTTTGTTATGCAGCATGTTCATATTTGAATTTGTATAATTTTGACAGGATATATTTTTATGGAGAGCAAAATCTTTTGGGATATTTAAAATCTAAGTTTATTTTTTATATAAAATTACATAAGAGTAAATAAATTTGAATGTTTGTTCTTTTAACGTTTACTTTATTTCTAACTTGTATAATTTAGACAGGATATATTCTTATGGAGAGCAAAATATTATAAGTTGTTTAAGGTTTGAGTTGATTTATTCACGAATAATATTCCTGTCTGTTTTTACCATTCCTACCAAAGATATTTCTGTCGACTAAATAAAAATTCCTTCTATTTAAAATTTAAATAGAACTTGAACAAATACGATAGTTCATAATATCCACGCAGACTTGCACGTAAGAGCGGGAGTTATCCGTTTTAACAAACAGCGTATTGCACTGATACGAAATATCTGTGTGTGTATATATGTAGATATGTATGTATATGTATATATATGTTTATATATGTGTAGATATATATATATGTATGTATATATGTGTGTGTATATTTATGTGTATATGTATAGATATGTATATATATATGTTTATGTGTGTGTGTGTGTGTGTAAATATATATATATATATATATATATGACAGCAACACTCATCACTCACAACAGTGACAAAACAATTTCATTGACAATCATGTTACGTTATTTTCAAAATGTTTCCTTTTCTTTTTCATTGCTTCTTTAACACACTACTTCTCCGCTGCGAAGCGCGGGTATTTTGCTAGTATAGATATATATAGACAAAGGACAATAACAAACAACACAAAGCATAAAATTACGATAACTTCGTTGAATTTTTCCTCTGCTATAGAAAAATCATGTAACTTATGAATTCTGATCTTTCAATTTAGGTAGCAAAAATGGAGAAGTTCATTAACTAGTTATAAAGTTCCCAGTGCTGGTGGTTTTGATCTACGCACAGCACTGGCTTACCTGACCCACTCCGTGTCTATGTGTGCGTGTGTGTGAGATGCTGTTCTCAACTTTCTTAAGTGAATTAAAAGGCCAGCAGGACCCTTGCATGTTCATATAAAGCACTGCTGTGCTGTTCATGTGGAGTGATGATTTTTTCTTGATAGGCTTCATTCTGTCATAGTGTCCTAAATAGTTTGTGTTCCAGCATGGCTTTGTTGACTATGATGTTACTTACATGCCTGACAATCCTGGTAGCGCGTAAGCCCTGGTGAGATGGCAGCCTTCTCTGCAGTTTGGATGATATGCCTCACGTTATCTTTGACTGTGGCAACAAAAGCATACCAGACTACGATGGAGGAGGAGAGATTGAATTTAGTGGTGGAAGTGTAAAAGTGCACCATTATGGTCACTGGCAGGGTGAACTTCTTCAGCTGATTCAGAAAGAACATCCTCTGCTGAGCTTTTTAGTGAGTAGACTAATGTTCAGCTCCCGCTTAAGATCCTGATCAATAATAATGCTAAGGAAATGGAAGGACTCCACTGGGTCTACTGATAATATTTCTAGTGTGATATGGGTTGGTGAAGGTAGAATCGTCCTGAAACGTATTAACATCTCCACTGTCTTCAGTGCATTGAGCTTCAGATTTCTATAGCTGATCGATCTCCCTCCTTTAGCAGACTGGTCTTGATTAGAGATGAGCTCATTGACTGTTGTGTCGTCTGCAGACTTCAGGAGTTTAGCAGACTCATGGCCAGAGGTGCAGTCATTGGTATAAAGGCAGAACAGCTATGGAGACATCAGGGCAGCCTTGAGGTGGGCCAGTGCTGGTGGTCCCTGCAGTTCGACTCCCTTATACCAAAGACGTGCATGTTAGCTTAACTTCTAACTGTGAATTGTCCCTATACAAAATGGGATGGCTTGGGGCCTGGCACACAGTGCTGCTGGGATAGGCTCTGATCCACTCAAACCTAAATTGCATTAAGTGGGTTCTTTAAAATGTAGATGGATGACTTCAACCTTGAAAAGGCTAAAAAGAGCACAAAAGAACAGCGCATGTGCTAATAGACAGTCTCACTGGTGCTGTTTCACTTCACGGCCCTTCTAAGTCTCTTTTTGGAAGTACTTTTACAAAAGACAAACCAGTCCTGCTGTATAGGGGTCAGACCGGTTCTGCCAAGTAGCTAAATTCCACATCTCATCATGTACGCTGCTGTTCATCTCCATTTTGGCTTGCTGCCTGACAGATTGAATTTGTGCCAGTTTGTTCAGTACTGGATACTGCACCACTGACTTTGTCTCCTATTAAATAAAACTTATTTTCAGTTATTGCCATTTCACCATTAAAGAGCCTGTAAGTATTTAAGTATGCATGCCGTGGCTTAAGGGTTTATCATCAAGAGACGTGGTAAGGATTCCAGCATTATGTTACCAAATGTCACCAAAAATCAAAATACAGGGAAGATGGGAAAAGTTTGGATTTCCAAGCTGGACTATGTAACCTACTAAGTTTCAACTTGGAGTTGTCTGAGGTGGCTTAATGGAGACACATTTCTCTTGATATTCCATGTTTACTATAATATCTGGGAATCCTTCCTACTAACAATTCATTTGACCTTCATGTCAATATGCCACACTGCCCAGAGATGAATAACTGATCTACTGATGACTTGTAAGTGTTATCAAAACCAAAAAACCACAAGGTCTTGTTTTGAAACAATATGTGAGTAATAGAAGCATTTCTGCAGTACCTAAACTAAAGTGTTGCCATGCAATGCATTGCATTTGTCATTCGGGCATATGACACATCACAAACATTTCTAGTAATAGAATGCATTGCATTTGTCATTCCAACAGAAGGTGCATCTGTTATATGCCATTTGGCATGGGAGTCGTAAATCCAGTGTGAATGCTTATGATGCGTTATATCTGTTGGATTGCAGAGACACAGCAGCAGGACAGACTCACCGAGACGCAGATATTTGTCCTTTTATTAAGGTGGACTGACAAGTTTGATTTAATAATAGCAGTAATACTGATTTTCAAAGGCAGACTTAAAAATTTAAAAAAAAACAAATAAGGAGGTAAACATTTGAAAAGCAAACAAGTTTGTTTGAAATTTGAGTGAATTTGATTTGCCCCTTAAATGTTATTCTTCCGTAAATGTTATTAACCAGCTAATGTATTTTCTGTACACTGATGCAGCCTCAAATCAGCAAACATCACAAACCTGACAAAGGGATCTTCTGGCAAACTGCTTTGAAAAGTTAGCTGTTATAAAACCAGCTTTGAAGGGTTTGTGAAGATGAAAATTTTGAGAATTATGTTGGTATTTACTATTTTACATGCTTGTGATGTTTGAATTTTTAGTATTGGTTTTAAGCAGTGCTTATTTTCCAGTTAATAGACAGAAACCGTAAGTGAAAAAAACTTAACACGTGCAAATGGCAAAATAAATCTGGTAGTCAAAGATAAGTTTATAAGTGTTGTCAGGCTTGGGTGTCTGTGGATCGCCTTCCACGCTCAGACAAAGTACGTTAAAGGTTGGGGGCAATGCTCGTCCATAGAGCTGAGAAGCTGGCCAGTGAGGAAACCTAAGCCACACCCACTATCACCTAGGCCACGCCTCTTCAGACCGGGGCAATATAAATTCAAAGGCTCCCAGAAGATGGAGCCTCAATGTGAAGAACACAGTCCCAAATGACCAAGCTCCCCTGACCCTGACCATGACCCAGAGCTGCTCAAGAGAATCAATTTGTTTGAAAAGCCCCTGAGGCTAGGAAGGCGACTGTTACTCCTTATTCTTGTGGTGCCATCACATGCCCATTTTGTTCATTTTGTTGGAGTTTGGCAGGAAATGAGCTGGAACTTCTTTGGTTGTTGTCTCTCTCATTTTTACCTCTCAATGTTTATAAACCTTATGCTGAAATTCCCCAAAGTCAATAAAATCCCCCAGTTTGTTGTTACCCTAACACACGAAAATGAAAGTTCTGTACATTTTTTGTTAATTAAAAGTATAGACCTTTGGGGCTTTCTAATTTTTATTCCATAACAAACCACACTTCTTCTTCTTGTAAAGCGTTTCCCACTTTCATACTGGACGAATCTCCTCCGTTCTCATCTGTTCTATACTTCCTTACCTGACACCCCTTTTCCCTTAGATCACCACTTCACACAGTCCATCCACTTTCTCCTTGGGCATACTCTTCTTCTCTTTCCCAACACCTCCATATCTACAATTCTTCTCTCCACCTCTCTTTTTGTTGCATGCTCCTTCCACTTTAATCTTCTTTCTTGTATTTTCTAAGAGGTTTCCCCAACTTTAACCATTCCTCTGATTCTCTCACTCTTGATCTTATCAGCTGTGGTTATTCCACACATCCATCTCAACATCCTCATTTCTGTGGCTCTCAGTTGTCTTACATTCAATTTCTCTTTCCCCTCAATCTTCAATACATTTTCCGGAGTTTGGTGAAGTTTCCAAACATTTTGACGATTTCGCCAAACTCAAAGAGAAGCAAATTCAGTGGGTCATCTGACTGCTGTTTATACACGTTACTCGTCTCTCTTGTACTATTGTTCAAAGAATAATTTATTAAAATATAGTAGGTGTACATAAGAAAAATGAGAAGACACACACACACGTGCAAGAAGTACTTGTAATACCTTCTTACCCCCCACCACTGTTCGATATGACATTTTGGTGTGGAGGACAAAGACCAAAAAAATCGCTAGGACTTCGAGACTTTTCAGTCCATGGGGGCAGTATGACAATAAGACCTCTGACCCATCTTATACAGTCATATGAAAAAGTTTGGGAAACCCTCTCAGCCTGCATAATAATTGACTCTCCTTTCAACAAAAAAGATAACAGTGGCGTGTCTTTCATTTCCTAGGAACATTTGAGTCCTGGGGTGTTTTCCAAACAAAGATTGTTAGTAAAGCAGTGTTTAGTTGTATGAAATAAAATGAAAAACTGGCTGTGCAAAAATTTGAGTCCCCTTGTACTTTTGCTGATTTGAATGCCTGTCACTGCTCAATGTTGATTACTTGTAACACCAAATTGGTTGGATGAGCTCGTTAAACCTTGAACTTCATAGACAGGAGTGTCCAATCATGAGTGATAAAAGGTATTTAAGGAGGTCAATTGCAAGTTGTGCTTCCCTTTGACTCTCCTCTGAAGAGTGACAGACAGCATGGGATCCTCAAAGCAACTCTCAAAAGATCTGAAAACAAAGATTGTTGCGTCTCCTGGTTTAGGGGAAGCCTACAAAAAGCCATCTCAGAGGTTTAAACTGTCAGGTTCAACTGTAAGGAATGTCATCAGGAAATGGAAGGCCACAGGCACAGTTGCTGTTAAACCCAGCAGGTCTGGCAGGCCAAGAAAAATACAGGAGCGGCATATGAGCAGGATTGTGAGAATGGTGACAGACAACCCACAGATCACCTCCAAAGACCTGCAGAACATCTGGCTGCAGATGGTGTATCTGTACATCGTTCTACAATTCAGCGCAATTTGCACAAAGAACATCTGAATGGCAGGGTGAGGAGAAAGAAGCCCTTTCTGCACTCACGCCACAAACAGAGTCGCTTGTTGTATTCAAATGCTCATTTAGACAAGCCAGATTCATTTTGGAACAAAGTGCTTTGGACTGATGAGACAAAGATTGAGTTATTTGGTCAGAACAAAAAGCACTTTGCATGGCAGAAGAAGAACACCGCATTCCAAGAAAAACACCTGCTACCTCCTGTCAGATTTGGTGGAGGGTCCATCATGCTGTGGGGCTGTGTGGCTCGTTCAGGGACTGGGGCCCTTGTTAAAGTCGAGGGTCGGATGAATTCAACCCAATATGAACAAATTCTTCATGATAATGTTCAAGGATCAGTCACAAAGTTGAAGTTACACAGGGATTGGATATTACAACAAGACAATGACCCAAAACACAGTTGGAAATCTACAAAGGCATTCATGCAGAGGGAGAAGTACAATGTTCTGGGATGGCCATCACAGTCCCCTGACTTGAATATCATCGGAAATCTATGGGATGATTTGAAGCAGGCTGTCCATGCTCGACAGCCATCAGATTTAACTGAACTGGAGAGATTTTGTATAGAAGAATGGTCAGAAAGACCTCCATCCAGAGTCCAGACACTCATCACAGGCTATAGGAGGCGTCTAGAGGATGTTAGATTAACAAAATGAGGCTCAACTAAGTATTGATGTCATATCTCTGTTGGTGCCCACATTTATGCACCTGTCTAATTTTGTTATGATGCATATCACATATTTTCTGTTAATCCAATAAACTTAATGTCATTGCTGAAATACTACTGTTTCCATAAGGCATGTCATCTATTAAGGAAGTTGCTACTTAGAAAGCTCATCCAATGATAAACAAAAATCCAAAGAATTAAGAGGGGCTCCTAAACTTTTTCATATGACTGTATTTTCAGACCTCACTACCAGTCAGATTTCTACAGATAACTATAAAACCCTCACGTCTCATTCCAGCTTCCCAGGTGTGCCACACAATTGCTCACCTACCTGGTGTGCTGTTCAATCACGCCAAACTATGCACCACTTCCCTCGTGATAGTCCTGGTTACAATAAGACACAGTGGGTGGAACGATTGGTGGTCATCAGGTCCTGAAAAGTCCTCAGTGTGAGTGTGTCATAGAGATGATGTGCAGCATTGTTCTTAATGGCATTCAGTTTTGTCTTCGTGCTCTCCTCTGCTACGACCTCCAGGAGCTTTTTACTTAGCTTGTTGATTCATTGGACTTCTTTTAAAGTGATGTTACCAGCCCAGCACACTGCACTGGCCATCGTAGAGTTGTAGAAGATGTGAAGGATGTCACTTCCCACATTGAAGGAATGCAGTCTCCTAATGAAAAAGAGCCTGGTCTGCCCTTTCTTCTATAGTTAGTATGTGTTACGAGACCAGTCCAACATGTCATTGGTGTGGACCTACCTCCAGGGAGCTCCACAGAGCATTCCTGTAATTGAGTCTGCCTTCTTAACGTCCATTTTGTTACCCCTGAGCTTGGGTTCAGAATGCCAGGTAATTACGGTTAAGCCTGAGTCCTCCGACTGAGGGTTATACGTAATGATTTGTTTTACAGTGTTAAGCTCAAATACCTCATAAGACAGCATTATGCTGCTATTTAGTAGGTAAACCGTGCAAAAAAAAAAAAAATAATGACTAATTTTGCTACTTAAGGTAACTCATCTTTATTCATGAGTGGGGCAGAGCCATCCCCTTAGACTCAATGGGGTGTAAACAAGAAGCTGTAAAGCCAATTTTAGGACAAACTGAAACTGAACCATTAGTTGAATCAAGCGACAGTGATGACAATGTGAATCAGTCATCACGTCGTTGACACAGATAGTGAAACCGATGCCTACAGCACAGTTTGACCGAATCGCCATAGGTCTGGTGAGTTTCGTCACCTGAAGGTTCACTATGCATGTAGGCGCAGGACAAAAAGGCAAAATGATTGTAATCAAGTAGAAAGACAAGAACAACTTTTGCTCCCTAAGTACTGTTAACAATGCAGCAATTGGTCATGTCAGGGGAAATATGGAAGCCACTAAACATTACACTGTGGTAGGATACGAGTGCCCGTACAAGGGGCACGTCAATCACGTGGTTCAGGCACTGACATTTGACCCTCTCATGCGCAAGCAACAGAGAAAACGTTAAAAAATATACTGTACTTCTGCTGTTCCGATACTGGTGTTAATACAGCAGTGCATACTTAACGTACTTTTTCTACTGTATTAATGTTGATATCATGACCACTAGGGGGAATTGCAGTCACCTTTAACCCCAAACACAACCTCACATGTACAGTCCTTGGTTCAGAATGTGAATATTTATTGAACAGACTACCTTCAACCAATTTCTCTTTGTTAACACAACTCAGTACTCCAGTGTAATTCTTTCTCTTCTCTTTTGTTGTCCAGCTTCCCTTCTGACTCCAACTCCTTCTGAGTGAGGCAAAGCTACTCCTCTTATACGAGACCCAGAAGTACTTCCTGTACCAGGGCATTGTCCATAGGAAGTACTTCCACGTCAGGTGGAAGATTTACAAAAGTAGGGGAAACAACAGGGCCAGTCTGTTGGACTACAGTTCCCAGCATGCTCTGCAGGGAGTCCATATGGGCACCATAGTCCAGGGATGCTGCCATCTAGTGTGTCAGAGGAGGGATTAGTTCACATTGTTATTCCCGGGCGCTCCTGTTTCCTCCCACTATCCAAAGACATGCAGGTTAGGTGGATTGGCGATTCTAAATTGGCCCTGGTGTGTGGGTGTGTTTGTGTGTGTCCTGTGGTGGGTTGGCACCCTGCCCTGGATTGGTTCCTGCCTTGTGCCCTGTGTTGGCTGGGATTGGCTCCAGCAGACCTCCGTGACCCTGTATTCGGATTCAGCGGGTTAAAAAATGGATGGATGGATGGATAGTTATCTCCCCCTGTTGCTCCAGATCGCTGCCTTCTTGGTCTTAAGGATTTTTGTCTGAGCTCTTCTGGGTTCTGGTTCTGGTTCTGGTTGAAGCAGGAAATGGCCAACTAATGGCTTAAGTATTCTTAAAACCATCCCGGCTGGGATGCCGGCCTATGTTTGCCATCCTTTATGTATTGATATTTGCACATTTCAGTTACACATACTGTATATACTCGTGGGCAAGTTCTCCCACAGATAAGTCGGGACTTGATTTTACCGTAAAAGTTCTGGTATTTTATTATGTCGGTCATATAAGTCAAATGCAGAAAACTCACACAATTGGTCCAAAAGATTATGATATGCTAACACCCACCTGAGAGAGTAACCACGGAGCACACGGCCTTGTTTTGTGCCTACGTGACCACACGGTAATACCCAAACTATTCCGAAGCAAAGTTTGCACGGTTTTGTGTTTTTTGTGTCTCACACCCTCAGACACCTTTATCGTAAGAGCATCCCTTATCTACGATGGAGCGTTCAATCAGAAAAAAAATAAAAAGCTGGTCTTAAATTAAACGTCGTTGAAGTAGCGAAAGAAATTGGTAACTGCGCTGCTGCAACAAAATTTGATGCATCTGAGAAAATGGTGCAAGACTGGAGGAGGCAAGATTATGTAAAAAAAAAATGTAAGTGTCGCATTTTTGAGCAAGTGTATAAGTCGGGTCTGATTTTATGATTGATTTTTCGTGTTTCAAGACTTGACTCATATGTGAGTATATACGGTAACATTTTTTCTCATTAAAAATACATTTTTGACTCGTTTTGTCCAGGGGCAAACATAACGTTAAAGAGTTTGCTCAGCTTGTTAATTCAGTGGGCCTCTGTTGAAGTGATGTTGTCCATACTTTTATCACATCCCGCATCGATTATTGTAACTCGCTGCTGGCAGGCGCCCCTTCTAATCTTATATCACAGCTCCATCTTATTCAAAACTCAGCTGCAAGAGTCCTCACTCGAACCAGCAGCAGCGAGCACATCACACCATCCTGCTCCGCCTTCACTGGCTCCCTGTGTCTTACAGAATCGAATATAAATCCTACTAATAACCTACAAAGCCTTAAATAACCTTGCGCCAAACTACATCAGTGACCTTCTCCATCACTATGTGCCCACTAAGGTCCTCTGATTCTGGTAATCTTGTTGTGCCCCACACTAATCTACACTCCACGGGTGGCAGCAGGGCCATCAGCTGTATAGCGAGTGCCCAGACTCTGGAATGACCTACCGAAATGAATCAGATCAGCTGACTCCATGAATTCTTTTAAAAAACAACTCAAAACTCATCTGTTCAGGAAGGCTTTTGGCTCTGCTTGACTTCATTCAATTCCATTCAATTGACTC
The DNA here is from genome assembly GCF_016835505.1 of Polypterus senegalus. Classification (NCBI taxonomy): domain Eukaryota; kingdom Metazoa; phylum Chordata; class Cladistia; order Polypteriformes; family Polypteridae; genus Polypterus; species Polypterus senegalus. Next base: position 181,061,149 of record NC_053163.1, read on the forward strand.
TTCAATTCCACCCGGGGGAGTAAATGCGAACATTAATTTTATTTTAATTCTTTTCATTTTTATCACTCTTTAATTTAATATTGTTTCTTTGTCTCAGTATACTGCTGCTGGATTATGTGAATTTCCCCTTGGGATTAATAAAGTATCTATCTATCTATCTATCTATCTATCTATCTATCTATCTATCTATCTATCTATCTATCTATCTATCTATCTATCTATCATATAGTGCCTTTCATGTCTATCTATCTATCTATCTATCTATCTATCTATCTATCTATCTATCTATCTATCATTCCCCTTCTCTCAGTTTACCTCCATGTCAAGATGTTCATGTAACCTGTGCGTGTGTGTGCTAGACTATCAATTATGTTGTCTGTTAGGTTTTGTTCTCTGAACTCACTGTCGTAATCTTCTTTATTTATTTATTTGGTTTGTACAATGCTATACGCTGTATACCCTGCCGTTCTTTATTATATTCTGTAAGTGCCTTGAGCATGGGAAAGGCGCTATATAAATAAAATGTATTATTATTATTATTATCACAGAGCTATAGAACATGTAAAGGATGTCGCTACACCCTTTACTAAAGCGTAGTCTTGTAAGGAAACCAACACCAATATTGGAGGAAAAGCAGACAACCTGGAGAAATCCCCACTCGGACACAGGGAGAACATGCAAACTGCTAACTCGTACAGCAGTGTGAGTCAGGATTCGGCCTTCATGAGACGGCAGATGTAAGCACTGCACCGCTGTGCTACCCTTTATGGTTTTTTTAAGTTCTCTCTATAGTAGGGAGGTGATGGGCCGTGTTAGTCATTATGGGTGCAATGAGAAGTTAGGCACCTTTTATTGGCTAAGTAAAAAGATTACAATATGCAAGCTTTCAAGGCAACTCAGTCCCATGTCTTTGACAATTAGGAGAAAGAAAACTAAATATTTCACCCAATTTTACCTTTTTCTGTGAGTTGTTGCCCGAAGTCGCGTAATACTCTCTAAATCAAGATATGCAAAACTCTGCTGACCTCCCACACACCTGAAAACTATGTGGCAGGCATGTTGCTAATCCTCTTTAACCGAGAACATAATTCGAGATTTTCCAGTCTGATAATATCAAGACATGCCAGGTGAGTTCTTAAGAAAAGGGTTTTACATTAAGATTAGCTACAGCAAGAAGACAAAGTTCCAATAGTTATGTACGCCATGCAAAAAGGGGTAAACCTTTTTTTAAAATGACTACTTTTGTTGTGTTAGGAAATGTTTGCCACACAAACCATAAAATGGTGCAACATTGCCAGGTGTGCTTATATCGAGTCCAGAGATCCCATCTTTGAAAACATCCAGTCAATCTTTACAATCTTAAAACTGTCTGGCCTGAATTCAAAACTCTACATAACTCATGAGGCAGTGCATTTAGGTTTTAACCAAGGACAGATTATTGCAAAAAATAAAGCAAAACTAAAATATAATAGAAAACTAAAAAATACGAATTAAGGGGGATAACATGGCACAGCAAAAACCTCGTCCTTACCTTATTTTGAAAGACTAGATTTGCTGGTAAGGAATCATTAAAACTGTAGCTGTTAGAAGATGAACAGATGAGATTGCCCGCTCACCTCATATTCACACGCCATCATGGACACGAATCAGAAAAGGAAAAATGTCTGTGCGGCAAAGTGGGCACTGCCCATTCTGCAAGGCTGCGGTGGCACACCAGGCCTGATAAGACAGCAGATTTCACATCAGGCTGCACCTTCCCTCAGCTTACATTCCAATATAAGGACTGAACTCTTCATACCGGGGCCATCTTGTACTTTATCAGATAACAAAGGTGAACTGACATCTCTGCGGAGACCTCTCTGCAGACTTCTTGAGTCAGAAGGCACAAAATGGACAAAAGAATATACAGTTTATGTAACCTCTGCCTCAGGCACCCCTCTGCATTTTGATTTCTTAATTGTTGTTAGAAGACAGAGGCCACACAATCATTTGTTCCACTCTTCTGTGAGTTATGACTCTTATTGTAATGCAAAACATGTATAGGGTTTCATCACCTGCCTGCCCTCACAGAGGCCATCACAGAAGTGAGGGTGCGTCCAATCTCACCATTCTTGTGGAAAGTACCATTTACATGGCAGGGGTGTTGGTGTTAATTACTTCTCAGTTCTGCAATGGCACTGTTTCCCACTAACATAAAAAATTAAACTTAAAGAAAATATCCCTAGGGGGTGGCACGGTGGCGCAGTGGTAGTGCTGCTGCCTCGCAATAAGGAGACCTGGGTTCGCTTCCCTGTGAGGAGTCCAAAGATATGCAGGTTAGGTGCATTGGTGATCCTAAATTGTCCCTGGTGTGTGCTTTGTGTGTGGACTGGCACCTTGCCCGGGATTTGTTCCTGCCTTGCACCATGTGCTGGCTGGGATGGGCTCCAGCAGACCCCCATGACCCTGTGTTAGGATATAGTGGGGTGTTAAATGATTGACTGACTTGTATTAGCCCTTGCAATCTAATAAAAATAAAGGAAAGAAATATCTACTGGATGTCCGTAAATGGAAGGTTAATTAACCTCCATTACTTATACACCAGAGTCACAATAAAGCAAGAAAATTAAAAAGAGAGAAAACTTCTGACTTGACAGTTGCAGTGCTGCATTAAGCAGGTGTATTGCTGTTGATATAAAGGAGCACACACATCTGCTGAATTATTTGTTGGCTAAAAGCCCTCAGTGTTAGAGGATGTGCAGCGCTGTTCATAATAGCACGCGGCTTTCTTTTAATTCTCTCCTTTGCTATGACCTCCAGGGGGTCCAGGGTGCGTCCCATAACTGAGCCTGCCCTTTTAAGATTTGTAGAAAATCGCACTGGCCGTCACAGAGTTATAGAAGTGAAGGATGTCAATTCCCACATTGGTGGAATGCAGTCTCCTAATAAAATAAGAGCCTGCTCTGCCTTTTCTTCTATAGTTAGTCTGTGTTACAAGTCCAGTCCAATATGTCATTGATGTGGACCTACCTTTAGGGGGCTCCACAGAGCATTCCTGTAATTGAGTCTGCCTTCTTATCGTCCATTTTGTTACCCCTGAGCTTGGGTCCTAAGGAAAAAGAGCCCACTCTGCCCTTTCTTATATTGTTCCAAGACCAGTCCAACCTGTCATTAATGTGGACCCCCAAGTACTTGTAGGAGTGGACCACTCCTTGAATAGTGGCTTTTTGGTGCGTCAATAACCAGTTTGCTGGTTTGCTGATGTTAAGATGCAGACACCAAGAAACAAACCTCACCACCTGACTCCTCTCTTCTGTCTCATCCCCGCTTATCAATGCTCTGTGCAGAATCGTCTGAGAATTTCTGCAAGTGACAAGACCTGCTATAATATTTGTAGTCTCAGTTGTATAGAGTGAAGAGAAAAGCAGACAGACCTGTTCCTTCTGGTGCTCCAGTGTTGCGTCCATCAATATCAGAGACACAGTCCTTGAGTCTGCGTTCTGCCTGACTGACAGTCCGTTATCCATGATGCCACAGGCTCCTCCACCTTCACATCTCTGATGGATGGTACTGAAGGCACTGGAGACATCAAAAAACAGAATCCTCACAGTGCTGCCAGCTTTGTTCAGGCGAGAATAAGCCTTGTGGAGCAGAGAGAGAGAACTGAAACCTCCACTCCAGTCCATGTTAATAAGTTTTGTCTTATTTTAATTCTTACTTTGTCCTTTTTCTCTTTCTTCATCATGTAAAGCACTTTGAGCTACATTATTCGTATGAAAATGTGCTATAGAAATAAATATTGTTATTGTTGTTGTCAAGGTTTCCAGCCCTACCTGTTCAGTAGCTGACTACACCATGTCATACTACTCCATACTGTCCAGCTCGATACAGGGAACACTGGGTAAAAAGAACTCACCTGTCCCTTTACGACAAATCAAGGAACTGTGACCCGATTCTTAACCCCGCGTCAGAGAAACAACACGAAGAGAAACAAAACAGTGGCGCTGGAATATGGTGGCACTTAACAGCTTTTTTTGGTCAAAACAACACAGTTTGTGGGGGTGGGAAACACTTGGAGATGTTTGCTCAAAAATGGCGACATTAACTTGTAACCTCATCATTATTACATATGTGTAAAGTTTACAAGCAAGTCAGATGCACAACAGTGGACAATGATGAACACAGAGGGACAGCCACTCCACATTGGATCATCCACTTGCAGTTTTACTCTCACCATAAACCAGAAGAAGGACACACATGCTTGGAAATGCATGGAAAATTGGCAGTTTATTCAAAATATAATATATATTAGTTCTGTAAAGTGTGTGATACCAACCATTTTCTGAAACGGCTTTCCAATATAGAGTAATGAGGCCTATTATTGCAGGAACCTAACTGTGGACAGGACACTCATCTATAACAAGGCTACTCTCGTTCATAAAAAGGCTAGAAACAAGTTTGGGAAAGGATTCTAGTTAGAAAAAGCAGATGAGAGATGAGCAAGGTTGGTCTCAAGTGCTTGTGATAGGACCGAGAATAGATTGAGGATGTACTTTGAAAAGTCATTGAATGAAGAAAATCCAAGGGTGGTATGTGGGGATGGAGTCCCAATTGAAGATCTGTTACCAAGAATAAGGAGGCACAGAAAAGAATGAAGAAAGGAAAAGCAACAGGACTGGGTGAAATACCAGTGGAAATGTGGAAGAGTTTAGGAGAACAGGGAGTAGATGTGCTGTGGGATCTAATGCAGAAGATCAATGAACAGAAGAGAATACCAGAGGAGTGGAGGAACAGTGGGGTAGTCCTCAATTATAAGGAGAAGGGAGACATTCAGGATTGAGGAAACTATAAAGGGATAAAGCTGATTTCACACACAATGAAAATTTGGGAAAGGGTTAAAGAAAAAAAAAAGCTCAGGAAAGAGACCACCACAGTGGAGGAACAGTTTGGTGAGGGAGAGGAACAACTGATGCAGTCTTTACATTGAGACAGCTGATAGAGAAGCATCGAGAAACACAGAAAGCACTGCATATGGCGTTTATCAATTTGGAGAAGGCCTATGACAGAGTGAAACATCAAGAGGTCTGGAGGTGTAGGAGAGAGAAATGTGGACCAGAGAAGTGTGTGAGGATTGCCCAGGATACATATGATGGAGTGAGGACCCAAGTTAAAAGCAGTATTGGGGTAACAGACAAGATCCCAGTTAGGATAGGTCTGTACCAGGTGTCTTCATTAAGTCCTGACCTCTTTCATGTGGTGATGGATGTGTTGAGTCATGGGATAGAAGACCAATCTCCCCTGGGGCAGGCTTTTTGCTGAAGACATTGTGTTGTGTAGAACCAGAAACGAGGAAGTGGAGAGGAAGTTGGAAGAATGGAGAAGGGCTTTGAAAGATAGAAGGCTGAAGATAAATAGAAGGAAGACAGAATGTGTGATCAGGATTTAGAAGTTTACCTGCAAGGAGTGTTACTGAAAGAGTGGACACATTTAAATATCTAGGATCACTGGTAGCCCAAGATGGAAAATAAGATGCAGAGATAACCCATTTGAGTGCAGTGTGGATGGAACAACTGGAAGAAGGTCTCAGGAGTGTTGTGTGACCAAAGAATTAAGGTGAAGGTTAAAGGTGAGGCCTTCAAAACGGTGCTAAGACCAGCAATGTTGTATGGCGCTGAGACGTGAGCAGTTAAAGGAGCATAGAAGAAGAAGTTTGATGTGGCACAAATTAAAATGTGGACATGGATGTTTGGAGTTACAGCAAAGGACAGAATAAGAAACGAGACAATCAGAGGAGCAGGAAAAGTGGGAGAGATGTAACGAGGAGAGAAAATGAATATGTGGGCAAAAGAGTGATGGGAATGGAAGTACTGGGAAGAGAAAGCCAGGGAGGTGGAAACACAGGTGGACAGATAAAGTTAAAGAAGATTTTAAGGAAAAGAGTCTGACTGGGGAGGAGGTGGAGAACTAAGCTGAATGAAGAATGTCGATCAGGGACACAGAAATGGGAAAAAATGACAAGGACAAAGAAGATGATGATGCAGAGAACGTGTAAGCTGCTAACTGACAATAACTACTGTGGACATCCAAATCAGGGTCTTAAAGCCAAAGACAAGTGCTGACCGCTCTCACATGCAGTCACTAAACTAGAGATTCAACTCCAGAGCCTAGAGAGGTGAAGTGGAAACCCTAAACACTGCGTCAGCATGACACCCTGATGGCACTGCAGTTAGTGTTCAAACAGATGGCACCCTGGAGATATGACTTTAAATTGCAAATGTAGTAGATAAATGATAGAAGTTACATGTCCATGGTAAAGGAAATAGATAGTGCGACCCTGTTATACGGTTATGCAAACATATTTATCAAGTTTTGAATAGATAAATGTGTGATGTGTTTCAATGCCAAGTTTTTAGTGCTGCTGATTCATGAATCCAAAGTCCTGGGTTCAAGGACACTATCTGTGTGAAGTCAATGCATTCTCCCCATGTTCATGTTTGTTTCCTCCTGTTTCCTTCCACATTCCTATGGATGTAGTACCAGTCAGCACTGTGGTGGCCTGGAATTATTAAGATGGGATAGATAGATAGATAGATAGATAGTATAGAAAATGTAGCATTTAACAGAAGCTAAAAAATAACAACCAACAACAACATGCCCCCTCAGATATATTCAAGAACTATGAAAAGAAGACGACTTCGGACTTGGTTAAAATTAAAAGAGCAGTCCAAGTGAGGCTTCATGCTGGCGTATTGTGTTGGTATAAAGGAGCCCCAGTAGCGTTTCTTGACACACTTATGCTGACTGATTCAATGGCTGAAAGTCCTCAGAGAGCATGTGCAGTACACCACATCATTGTAAACTCCACTGGTCATCAAGAGGTAGGACCCAAACCACCTGAGGGCAGTCCAAGTGATGCCAAGGAGGATGTGGTGGTTGACCATGTCAAAGGCAGAGGATGAGCACAGATGACAGATTGATATCTCTGGCCTGCCATAACAAAGAGCCATCATGGCGGAGTGGCTCTGTTTGAATCCTGACAGATGAAGATTCAGATTCTTTTTATTGTCATTCCACTTAGTACAATGAAATTGCAGTCGTCTTAAAGTTGCATTCATGAATAATGTATATAATTAAGTTATAATAAATACAATGTAATACAATCCAATAGAATAACTAAATATTGGACTTAGGTATAATGCACATATTAATTGACTGCAATAATAGAAATCGATAAATAATATAAAGTGCAAAGAATGTAAACATGCACTTGTAGTGCAAGAGTGACTGTTGTTATTTTGGTCATTGTCAGTCATTATAAGTGTATAGTACAGTAGTAGTCAGTTCTTGTATGGCTCTGGGGTAGAAACTGCTCTTAAATCTGTGTGTCCGCTATTAGATGGACCTGAACCACCTAGCAGAAGAGCAGCACCTCAAACAGGTGATGTCCATGGTGGGAAGGCTCTTTCATGATGTTGGCTGCTCCCTTGAGGCTGTGAGAGCTGAAGAGTTCCTCCAAAAAGGGAAATGTTTGCAGCCAGTCATTTTCTTGGCCGAGTTTGTGATGTTCTGATGGGCTCTCCTGTCTGCCAATGAGCTGAAGTGCAGTATGACAGCACACTCTCAATGGAGCAGCGGTAAAAGGACACCAGCAGATCTGAAGATCATCAGGAAGCAGAGTATTTCTTTCTCTCTCTCTCTCTTTTTATCTTCTGTGCCTTCTCAACTACCGCTGTGGTGTTAATGGACGGGGTGGTCCATAGGATCGAGAAGTCTGTTCTGTAGAAGAAAGGAGGGCGACTTGGGTAAAGACAGTGTGTGCAAAAGCGTTGGATAGAAAACAGTGAAGAAACTCTGATCGATACAAAGAAAAGGTCTTTTTTTCAGCAAAATCGCCGTCACTATTGCTTTCATAATGTTGGAACCATGCGTTTAATCATATGGTGTTTTATAAAATAAATATTGATTGCCCAATGATCAGAAAATCAGACATTCTCTTTTGCGGATGCATTCTCCTCTTTAAAAGAGAAAGTGGTGTGCAAATTTAAAAGAAAGTGACACTCGGGCTGAAGGTGATTGATATGCAGACAAGTGGGCGGGGCTCTTATGTAAACACCAATCACGGAACCCGCTGCAGTGGTGCAACAGGTAACCAGAGAGAGAGAGAGAGAGACGTGTCAAAGCTGGGGGAAAGTCGGGCCGACTTTCTCATTGTCTGCAACGGGGCAATACCTGAAGTATGTTGACTGGCTGCAGTTTTTCTTCCTCGCTCCTTTGTTCTTATTTGGAAAATCTCTTCTAGTCTAGTGACACAAAAAACGTACAAGCTGGCTCCAGGTTTTTTTATTTCCTTGATGATCGCCTCGGTAGATAAACAGAAATGCCTGAACGCTGCATGAAGGTAAGTTAATTCACATTAATAAGAATGCGGTCTTGGGTTACATTTTCCAAAGCGTTGTGTCCCGTGGTGCCTATTCATCCTGCTGAAACTCTATGTTTAGTCTTGCTTATGTCGTGCACTAAGCTGGTAACTTTAAAGCAGCATTATGCGAACTTCAACAATAGTGTGGAGGGGTAGGATCACCACGTCAGTCTACTGTATCATTCTCCTAACGCACAGATTTTATACATTTCTAAACTTTTAGATAGACGTATATCTTGCTACAAGTCAATGTCAAAGATGTATTAGCCGATAAGCTGACATCAGGTACTCATAGTTGACAGGTTAAATGCAGAATATACGGACAGGTGTAAAGATCTGAGTGACTCTGATGAGGGCCAAATCGTTATGGCCAGACGCCTGGGTCAAAGCATTTCCAAAATGGCAGGATTGTGGGGTGTTTATCATGGCCAGCTGTGGCAAAGGAGGGAAAGAAAATCACAAACCGTTGATAGGGTGTTGAGCAGCCATAGAGGGGCTACTGTGGCACAAATCATTTTAGTAACAGTTACAGGAGTAATGTGGCACGACGCAAAGTGCATCAATCCCAGCTGTGTATGTGACTGAGTAGCCCGGTCCAGTCAGAGTGTCCACCACTGAAAGTGCAGAAAATGAGCACGTAAGCATCAGATCTGTATCTTGGATTAGCGGTAAAAGGTTGTTGTCTCGATGGATCTCGCTTTCTACTGCATCATGTGGATGGCCAGGTGCATCATTTACCTGGTGAAGAGATGGAAATAGGACAGGCTGTGAGGAGAAGGCAATCCAGTGGAGGGGGTGTAATACTTTGAGACACAAAGCAAGCTGCCCATACAACCAGCTATCCACGATATCTGAAAACAACAAAAGGTGGAAGTTCTCAATAAGGCTGATCTCTCAGGTCACCAAAACATTGTGATGGTGTTCTTAGAAAAAACAGAAAATCAGCAGTTTTGGCCATGTCTGCTGTGGCAGAATGAGAGCAGCAACCAGCCATGGAATTAAATAACGAGTTTAATTAATAACAACAACAATAACAACATTTATTTATATAGCACATTTTCATACAAACAGTAGCTCAAAGTGCTTTACATATTAATATTTAATATTAATAGCAAAGATCGGCTTCTCTTTAAGAAAGTGATTGGAGTGAAATTGGTTGAAGTTTGAAGATCCAATTTAGCTGGTCATCTGTTGGCTCGTTTCACGTCTCATTTCTGTTTGGCTGCCATTTAATCAAGAAATGAATCACTTCAAAGAGGTGAATCCTTAAAAACAGGGCTGTTAAAAGGAAGGGCAAAGGAGTTAATTAGCAGTGAAAACTGATCACTGATTAGGAAAAGGTTAGAATGAAAACCTGCAGCCATTGTGGCCCACCATCACTCTTGACCTACAGTACCTAAACATTGTTGCAGACTACCGTAGATGCAAAGCAATCTGAAGGCAATTCATGGCATCTTTTCAGCAGGGCAGTACGCCACACTGCACAGATTGTTCGGGAATAATTTGAGGAACATCATGAAGGGTACAAGGTGTTGCTGTTGCCCCCAAATTCGCCAGATCTCAAACCAATCAGCCATCTGTGGGATGTCTTGAAACAACAAGTCTGATGTGAAGCGGCTCCATCTCGCAGCTTACCAGAGTTAGAAGATCTGCTGGCACCAGATACCACAGGACCCGTTTGGGGGTCTTCTAGTGTCCATACCTCATCTTGTCGGCACACAAAAGAGAAACAGCATATTGGTGGTAATGTCTTGGCTCATCAGTGTATATTGCAAATAACAGACTTTCCCCCTGTTCGATACCCCTTTCCATATTCCATTGTTCTGATGTCTGCCCATTGAATCATACCAGTCCTAAGCATTTCCAGTTACTACTTTTAAAGATCCTTTTTAATCTTTTGACATTTTCTCATTCTATATCATTTAGACCTGAAAAGTAGTTTGATAAGTAACAAACATGTTGCCCTACCCTTCTTAATGTCTGAAAGTGTGTTAGAAACCATACTCAGCTTTGGCCACCACTCAGCCTGGGAGAAACAAATGGCCATCTTCTTGACGGCGGGGCACACAAATAACTCAAATAGTTTTGCTAATGAAGACAGTGTATGCTGCTAATGCTGGGGGCTGTGTGATGGCTTCACCGAAACAGGCCTGCACGTTGAACACAGGAGTATGGTGGTGGCGTCTTCTCAATTAGAATTAGTTGTACCGCCACATCAGAGTGTTTCTTATTCAGCCACAGAAATCTGAGCGGTGGCACAAGTGCTTATTCACTGTGAAGCTGATGTGTGACTCTGGATGAACTCTTAACCTGCTTTTAAAGAGAGAGGACATTAAATGCTGCATTTTAGCTCAATTCTGTTATTATGCTGTTCCTCTCGCATTCCCATGGTTTGCTTTAACTCAGAGGTTGCTGAATGCGATCTGGACTATTTCGCTGGACAAAAAACTCCCACTTTATAGTATTTGGACAGCCCCCTCTTATGATAAAAAATGCCTAGTTTGTCATCCCTATGATCACAAGCTGGAAGTGGAAGGTTTAGTACTGGAAGAATGAAAATAGGGCGGCACGGTGGCGCAGTGGGTAGCGCTGCTGCCTCGCAGTTAGGAGACCCGGGTTCGCTTCCCGGGTCCTCCCTGCATGGAGTTTGCATGATCTCCCCGTGTTTGCGTGGGTTTCCTCCTGGTACTCCAGTTTCCTTCCACAGGCCAAAGACATGCAGGTTAGGTCCTGCGATCCTAAATTGTCCCTGGTGTGTGTGTGTGCCCTACAGTGGGCTGGCACCCTGCCCAGGGTTTGTTTCCTGCCTTGCGCCCTGGGATTGGCTCCAGCAGACCCTCGTGACCCTGTAATTAGGATATAGCAGGTTGGATGATGGATGTGAATGAAAATAAATCCTGGATCCTTGCCATGTTTTGTGAATGTCAGTGATGTTACTGCATTGGAACCCTATACCCTAAATCCAAACCTTAAAAACCCAATTAAAGGCTACAAGGTCCACCCATCCATTGTGTGATCTAGTCATCTATTTAAGGCACATAGGTACGTGATATTAATCATGCTAGCTGCGCTACCCATATAAAACGAGCTGAACTCTAAATAAACAACATAAACCTCAGCATTAACATTTGCAGTGCACTGTCTACTGTAATATTTTTGTAATGCAGTAATGAAATGAATTGCATTTGTCATTCCAACAGATGGTGCATCACAAACACTTGTAGTTATAAAATGCATTACTACAAATGTTTGTGATGTGCCATCTGGTGCAATGACAAATGCAATGCATATACACTGGTACCTCGGTATACGTCCGCTTTTGAATATGTCCAACTTGGTATACGTCCTGTTTGGACCCGAAAAATTTTGCTTGGTATACGACCTTTGTTTGGAATATGACTCGCGTGCTACCCTTGTTTACCTCTCCATCGAGACAAAGCCACGACCGCCCATGAGCGTCAGTACGCCAGTTGTTAGTATTCAGTGAACAACCCGCGCTATAACTCTCTGTGAATTTTCACGTGATTTTGTGATTTCTTGCGTAAATTTGAATTAATTGTTGAAAAGTATGAAGGTGGCGTGCGTATCTGGGACTTGGCTGCTGCATACCGTATGCCGAGAACGACAGCGTCTACGATTGTGAAAAACAAAGACGTTATTAAAAAGTAAAGTGAGGTTAAATTTTCATTCATTTCATCTAATTGCTTTTGTATTTATGTATTTTAGTATTAAGCAGTGTTTAAATTATTTTATACAACCCCATCAATGTATAATATGCCAGTAACAATAGGATTTTTTTTTCATGGGAACGGATTAATCATCCATCCATCCATCCTCTTCCGCTTATCCGAGGTCGGGTTGCGGGGGCAGCAGCTTAAGCAGAGAGGCCCAGACTTCCCTCTCCCCAGCCACTTCTTCCAGCTCTTCCGGGAGAATCCCAAGGCTCCCAGGCCAGCCGGGAGACATAGTCCCTCCAGCGTGTCCTGGGTCTTCCCCGGGGCCTCCTCCCGGTTGGACGTGCCCAGAACACCTCACCAGGGAGGCGTCCTGGAGGCATCCTGATCAGATGCCCGAGCCACCTCATCTGACTCCTCTCGATGCGGAGGACCAGCGGCTCTACTCTGAGCCCCTCCTGGATGACTGAGCTTCTCACCCTATCTTTAAGGGAAAGCCCAGACACCCTGCGGAGGAAACTCATTTCAGCCGCTTGTATTTGCGATCTCGTTCTTTCGGTCACTACCCATAGCTCATGACCATAGGTGAGGGTAGGAGCGTAGATCGGATTAATCATTTTCCCTTTATTTCTTATGCGAAAAATTTGTTTGGTATACGTCCTGTTTGGTATAAGTCTAAGGATATGGAACGGATTAAGGACGCATACTGAGGTACCACTGTATCTCTGTTATACTGTATACCATTTAGTATGGGATTCATAAAAGCAGCATTAATGTTTGTGATACACCACCTGTTGATATGACAAATGCAATGCGTTTTACTACAACAAATATTTGTAATGCACCATCTGTTGGAATGACAAATGAGATGCAAATCATGAAACAAATATTTGTGATGTGCCATCTTTCAAATGACATATGCAATGCATATGTTTCTGTTATTTGCCATTTGGTATGGGACTTGTAAAAGCAGTGCACCATCTGTTAGAATACACGGAAATTGTGTGCCGTAGTGAAAAGCAACCAATCAACTGGTTATGTTTTTTTTCTTTGTTATAATAAATCTTCGCCAACATGAAATGCACCACGTGCTTTAAAATGCAGTTAACACATTGAGAGAGAGAGAGAGAGAGGAGGTTAGGATCCCGCACTTATACAGCGCATTGCTGCACCCACCACATGACAAACCAACTCAGGATCCCAGATTAGAAACCAAGCACAGCCATGTGAGCTCAGCACCACACTAGTGGAATGAAACAGCGTGAGGTGGCTGGAGTGCCAATCCTACCACCAACCCCCAAGCTGGACGGCCTACATGCAGGGCTAGATGCAGATTAACGTCATACCCAGGATGTTTTACACTTTGGATTGCATTTAATTTTGGCACAAATAATCTTCCATACTTTTTGACCTATTAAAGTTGGTGGAAACAGCTCAGACAGAGAAAGAGCAAGGGAAAGCCAACTAACCTGACACTCTTTGAAAAGCTGGGTTAACAAGCACAGCGAAGACGTGATGAGGTGCTTCTGGCTGTAATCCTGAAGCGGGCAGTAAGTGCAATCAGGCAGGTGTCCCCTGAGAGAAAACGGCATCCCTCAAGGCCACAAACACAGATAGTTAGGTAAATAAATAAATATTTACACACACACACACACGTGCACTCTGGTCTGAACACATACCAGAAGGACTACATAGTTCCGAGACCAGTCCACCCTGCCATTAATGTGGACCCCCAAGTACTTGTAGGAGTGGACCACCTCTCCATCCACTCCTTGAATAGTGACCAAACGTAGAGGCTCTTTGGTATGGTTTTGCTGATGTTAAGATGGAAGCAATTCTCTTTGCACCAAGAAACAAACTTCTCCACCTGACTCCTCTCCTCTGTCTCATCCCCCCTTATCAATACCCCAGAAGTGCAGAATCATCCGAGAATGTCTGCAAGTGACATGGCCTGCTTTTCTATTTCTAGTCGGAGGTACACAGAGTGAAGAGAAAAGCAGACCGGCCTGTTCCTTGTGTTGCTCACATTAACATCAGAAACACAGTCCTGGAGTCTCACAAACTGCGGTCTGCCAGACAGATAGTCCATCATCCAAGACATGATAGGCTCGTCCACATGCTGAGTTTAGCCCTTAACAAGAATGCCTGGATGATATTGAAGGCGCTGGGGAAATCAAAAAACAGAATCCTCACAGTGCTGCCAGCTTTGTCCAGGTGAGAATAAGCCTTGTGGAGCAGAGAGATGATTGTATCCTCCACTCCAATAGAAAAACTGCAGTGGGTCCAGGTGGTCTACCACAAAAGAACTTATTTAGTCCAGGACAAGCCTCTCAAAGGTCTTCATGATGTGAGACATAAGCGCCACTGGCTTGTAGTCATTAGGTGAAGATGGATCTGCCTACTTTGGAACAGGAACAATGTAGGATGTTTTCCACAGCAGTGACGCTTTCTGAAGCCTTAGGGGCAGATTGATCAGGTGACAGAGGACACCACAAAGTTGGTCAGCACAAACCTAAAGAACTCCATCTGGACCTGCAGCTTTTCCTGTGTGTAGCTTCCAGAATTGTCTCTGTCACTGATGGTCAAAAGTGAACTTGTCACTGGCCATTCCAGTTGACGTAGTGGGAATTGTTGATGATGTAGGGATTGTGTTGGGAGACTGGTCATTGGAAGAAAGTGGCATCTGGGGGGAAAATCTGTTAAAAAATTGAGTCACAGCGTTAGCTTTGTCCACATCCTCTTCTTGCACTTGAGCCCTTGACTTGCTTGAGTCCAGTAATTATGTCCAGTCCACTTCAGACATCCTTCATGTTATTCTAAGTGAGTCTTTTTTTCTATGTTAGAAAACATACCCCATCAGATATAGTCTGTTCTTTTATGTTTCTGTTGTGTTAATAAATAGTAAACAAGCATTATCCACTTTGCCAGTATTTTCTTCCTCTGGACTCTTGTACACCAGGTCATGACAATATCACTGCCATGAATCCATGTATCCATCCATTAAATAAATGAAGTACTTAGCAAATAAGGTAACAAAAAATGGAAATCATATACACAACGTCATATCTCCCTAATATGGCAAAGGTCTAGCATGACCCACCCACATCCGACCCCACCCCAATTCCACTTGGCCAATGCCAAAAGAGCAAGACACATGGATGAAGTGTCACTGATGAGCCGTCCAGGTCCATTTTGCTGGACATTTGACAAGAGGATGGTGTTGTTTGCTTGGACCGCTCAGCTTGTGCAATGGAGTCATGCGCCTGCTTCTTATGTCTGTGTCAAGCTGGAAAAATGGTTTTAGGTTTTCTGTGGGGTAGATATTGCAATAAATTTTGCAATACTTTATATGTCTTAATGGTGGTGAGGACCTGCCTTCCAGATGATTGCCTTCAAAAGCCGTACACAAGTGTCACTAAGAGAATTGATGCTGGGTGGTCATGGCAAACATTGTTTATTGCTCTTTCTAGAAAGTTTATTGAATAATGAAAACTCCTCATGTCATTATTTTTGGGAGCATCTTCACTTTACAGAGTTTAATCGCAAGTGCCTAACACCTTCACGCAGCTCTGTTAGACATTGCCATTAAAGTTAAAGGGTCTTTCACAGGTAGATGTGGCTTGCTATAGTGGGGCCATTGTTGAACCAAAATGGAAAGGACACCCACACTTTACTTTATGGTTTATTCCATTTAGGCCATAGTAGGCCCAGAACACAAATGCCATGAAAATCTTGGATTGCTTCTGGTTACTGTTAGGCCTTCTTTGGACCAAAACTGCAATGTCCAACATCTTGGACTTCTGGTTTATTGCATTTGGGAAGTTTCTGGTACAGAATCTAAATGGCATAAAACCCTTACATATGGCTGAATATAGTTGGGCCACTTTTCCCCGTAGTGAAATTGTCCTTGGTTGCAAGGGAGCCATATTTGTCCCAGTATATAAATGGCATTAGTACCCTTAAATGTGGGTGGCACAGTGATAGTGATGCTCCCTCGTAGTAAGGAGACCTGGGTTGACTTCCCGGGTCCTCCCTGCGTGGGTTCTCCCCGTGTCTGTGTGGGTTTCCTCCCACAGTCCAAAGACATGCAGGTTAGGTGCATTGGTGATCCTAAATTGTCCTTGGTGTGTGTGTGCCCTGCGGTGGGCTGGCACCCTGTCCGGGGTTTGTTCCTGCCTTGCGCCCTGTGTTGGCTCCAGCAGACCCCCGTGACCCGGTGTTAGGATATAGCGGGTTGGAAAATGACTGACCGACTGACCCTTAAATGTGTCTGGTTATTGCTGGGCCATAAGTGATCTATATCTGTAATCCCAGTCACTCTTCACATGTGACTGATTGTGTCTGGGCCGTGTCCGGCACACAATCCGTATACCATGACAACTATACATTTGCCGTTGCCAAAACTGAACCTTAAGTGCCTAAATACCACCGCATTTGGCCCAGAATAGCCTATCTGGGTATTTTTTACAGAATGCTTTGCGGAAGGCAATTTTTATTGAGACTTGGACGTGCAGTACTTGAAAAGTTACTGACATGAGCGATTCTGACAGAACTAAAATTACAGAGTCCCTCCAAAGAAAAGTTATTTAACACCAGCTCCTGGTGTGAAACAAATCCCTTTTGAAAAGGGCTTTAGTTGGCTGTAAATTCCCTCAAAACCCGGGTAACATGGCATAATTGGCTCTAGGCGGCAAAGGGGGCAAGCAGCGGTGGCTGCAAGACACTGAAGGACTGTAAGTTGGCTGTTGTTAATGTCCACAGCTTTTAATGCTCTCCTGTTGTGATCATTTCTTTTACTATTGTTCACATTTGTTTATTGTTATTTATTCACTGAAATTTCCATTTTTAATTTTTTTTTAGTACATATTTTGTGTGCATGTGCATGCCTATGTATGTATGTATTGTGGCAGACGGGCAGGACCCATGTCCAGCCAGGATGCCTGGAAGGACCGGGAGAGGGACAATACCTCCCCTGGACCACAGGAGGCCCACCGACAGGGTGGCCCGGACAGTTGTGGAGCCCTAGAGGCCAGCACTTCTGCCATACCCAGAGGTGCTGAGGGGAAGGAATTCCAGGGACACCCAGAGTGCTTCTGTGTGCTCATGCGGCACTTCTGTCACACCAGGAAGTTCATCGCAGAGCACCTGGAGCACGTCTGGGTGATTATAAAAGAGGCCGCCTCCCTCGAGTGAGAGAGCCGAGTCGGGAGGAAGAAGGCAACGCTCGGGAAGAGAGGTGAAGAGGTGGAAGGAGAAGTCCATAGAGGAGAGAAAGGGACAGAAGAAGGGTGTTTGGTGCTGGACTTTATAAATTAAACAAGAGTGTGTCTGTCTGTCTGTGCCGAGGCTGAACTACCACAGGATGTAGAATTGTCCAATGTATTAGAAAACATCCCCAATGTATGATACCATCTCCTGTGCAGGTTTAGTGTTACTGGAGGAGAGAGATGCTTGTGCATGAAGACTAATTAGCTGCTCTACTCAAGTACCACGCAAACTGTCTACACTAGGGGGGCCAGAGTTGTTTTGCTCGGTACATTGGAGTTATCTATGCTGTCAAACAGAGATTACTGCAGCTCAGCACATGTAGTGGTATTCAGTAATGTTAGTAAGAAAATTTAAATGTGATTCGTTCCAAATTCAAACTTTGATCCACCTCATCGTATAGCAGGCTTGAATAAATGTCTACCAACAGAAAACAGTAGAAGTTCCATTTATTTTACAAACTCAACCCACAACTCTAGACACTTGTTTGGTTTTATGCTGATCAACTGTCTTCTTTATGTCTAAACTCCAACCACAAAATGGCAGCTCTGAGCAGACAAGCTAACAGGAAATGTATTCTTACCTCCAGGAAAATAATTCCAAGAATCTGTGATAAAATAATCACTTCTAGATTCCTATCATTATCACAAGGATGCCTGATAAACGCTCGAGTGCATGTTTTCTTAAACTGAAATGCTTTCAGCTTCAAAGTGGACAGATTTGGTACGTTTTAAGGCTTTTGCTATTTTCCTATGAATCCCCATTGTAAGCTGCAAGAACAGACAAAATATTTTTAAAATGTATAAATAAAATGCTTCATGTGGCAAATAAATATATACCATGACTGTGAAGAAATAACTTTGACTTGAAAAATAACTAAAAAATAAGTGACATTCTTCTGTGGACATTTTAAAGGCTACAGGGAGATTCACTCAAAAGAGGCCCTGAATATTCTGCTGTAACTCCCGTTAGAATGAAGCAATCTGAACCAAAAGAATCCGCTCTACACCTTGACGTATGTGTAGTCGATTGCATTACATGCGATACAGGAAGTGGTTTCCGTTTTCTGCCAGACACATTTCGACGTGGCTCTCCATGTTCCTGAACATATCGGCAAACGTCTCGGGTTAGCAGAAATTTCACGTTGGATGTATTCCTTCAAATCTTCCACAGTGCGAGGCTTTTCCTGATGGACTTTTCCATTGAGCAGACCCCAAAAGGAAGAAGTCTGGTGGTGTCAGATCCGGCGACCATGGTGGCAAAAGCCTCTTTGGAATTACCCTGTTGCTGAAGAAGGACTCAGTTTGTGCCGATGTGAGACATGTTGCTCCATCTTGCTGAAAGTCACCTTCCGTTAACTCGCGATCACCCAGGAGGGTATTATTTTGCTTTTAGTGTGCAAAGTACTCAAAAATGAAGGCATGAAAAGTCAGTGTGCGCTTCCGGGAAGCAAATCAGGTTCAATATAAAGGTAACAGAGGTGGGTAGAGTAGCCAAAAATTGTGCTCAAGTAAGAGTAGCATTACTTCAAAATGATATTACTCAAGTAGAAGTAAAAAGTAGTCATCCAAAAAATTACTCAAGTAGGAGTAAAAAGTATTTGGTGAAAAGACTACTCAAGTACTGAGTAACTGTTTGATCATAATAAATGATTTATTTTTTAGAAATGTAATAAGACTGACAAAAATATAAAATAATGTGCAAATTCTGCTATTTCCAAATAATAAAATAAAAAAAGAGTAAAAATAAATAACATCTTTACAAAATAAAGATGCACAAATAACACAAAGTTCCAAATCTCAGTTTTTCACAACAAAGTTTTTGAAGCCGATATCTCCAGTAGGTAACATGGATGTCTGTGCAGTGCAAACTACTTATAGTGACGAGATCTACTGTAGACTGACAGTATAATACTGCATATGCACTTGCCCTCCAAATAGCACAGCTGATAGAAAATAACATCAGAACAAGGCAGCTTGTGCACGTCCAAGAAGTCTCACTTTACCTTGACTGTCTGTGTCCGTGCATGTTTGGATAAAACGCGCTTGTTCTTCACTCAGTGAAGTGATGGTTAAGCTTCAGCATCAGTTGGCTCTCAAGGTTCCTGCAGTGAAGCTGTGACTGTTTAGCTGAACAGGAGCCCCGCATGACTAAAAAGTCTCTCACAAGCTGCAGGAAGTTTGTGTGTGGTCATGTGACTGCATGGCTACATCTGATTGGTGAAATGGAGTCATGTGATTATTGTTGCTACGTCTGATTGGTGAAACGGAGTCATGTGATTATTGTTGCTACGTCTGATTGGTGAACCGGAGTCATGTGATTATTGTTGCTACATCTGATTGGTGAACCGGAGTCATGTGATTATTGTTGCTACATCTGATTGGTGAACCGGAGTCATGTGATTGGTGAACCGGAGTCATGTGATTGGTGAACCGGAGTCATGTGATTATTGTTGCTACGTCTGATTGGTGAACCGGAGTCATGTGATTATTGTTGCTACGTCTGATTGGTGAAGTGATTGGTGAACATGTGAGTCATGTGATTATTGTTGCTACGTCTGATTGGTGAACCGGAGTCATGTGATTATTGTTGCTACGTGTGATTGGTGAAACGGAGTCATGTGGTTATTGTTGCTACATCTGATTGGTGAAACAGAGTCACGTGGTTATTGTTGCTCCGTCTGATTGGTGAAACAGTCAATGCAGTAGATCCCACCGGCGACTTCTCTTCAACTAAAATATAGCGTATATAATGTGTAAATGGAAAAAGGTAACGAGTCGAGTGTTGCCCAATGTAGCGGAGTAAGCATAGCGTTTCTTCTTCACAAATGTACTCAAGTAAAAGTAAAAAGTATGGTGCAGTAAAACTATTCGTAGAAGTACAATTTTTGTAAAAAGTTACTCAAGTTAATGTAATGGAGTAAATATAACTCGTTACTCCCCACCTCTGGCAATAAGCAAGTCTTTTCCTAAATAATTTCTAACAAAAAACAATTTATTTTCCTAAGCCATTTTTTGTTTTTTCGTTTTTATTCCTTTGAGTGTCCATTGTGTTCAAAATATCCTTCCTTTGTTAGACCAAAGTATCTTGACTGCCATGATGCCACACCATCCAGCATTATGGCAACCAGACACACTAAAGGGTGACTGGCCATGAAATCTAAAACACCAAATGTTGGTTTCTGTTAGAAGACAAATGCAGAAAAGGATTAATGTCACCCGAATAATGATAAAACAATTTTATGAAACAAAAATAGCATAATGTTGTTAAAAACCGAAACAGAAATGAAGTAAAAATGACTGAATTGAATTCATAACATAGTATGTTTGTATATGTTGCACAGTTTTTTGCTTTCTTATGTACATAAGCCCACCTTTCTTCAGCGCTTTATTACAGACGCACATACCAAGTTAATGAATCCTCCGTTGATAATGGCTGTGTAAAATGTCCCGTAAATTTAAAAAGACAGCAAAATGTCGGGTGTGCTGTGGTTTGTGCAGGCTTAATGTGGAATCTTTGTTGATATTCTCTCCATATTGATAATAATAATAATGTATTTTATTTTTATAGCACCTTTCACATGCTCAAGGTTAACAAATGTTAATTTTCATTGTGCAGATGTAATAAAGGAGAAGGGAGGATCAAACAAAAAAAGGAAAGAAAATAGGAGAAAAGATATGTTCATAGTAAGTACATAATTTATTCCCCTTTCTAAGTTATGCAAAAAACTGGAATATTCCTTACTCAAATTTAAATTAATTTTGCGCTCTAAAATCTATTATATTTTGTCTCATTGCAA
The DNA here is from genome assembly GCF_016835505.1 of Polypterus senegalus. NCBI lineage: Eukaryota > Metazoa > Chordata > Cladistia > Polypteriformes > Polypteridae > Polypterus > Polypterus senegalus. Next base: position 181,082,285 of record NC_053163.1, read on the forward strand.
AGTTCTGAAGTCCTAGCTTTACTGGCGATGAACTGGACAAACAGCATGGCAAACAGTAACCAAGTAAGTGAACGTGTTGATTTCGTTTTTAATTCTCGATGTCTTTTTTCCTTCGTTTAGTTGGTACCTTATCACTTACGTCCAATGGCCAGGTATTCTTATTCATTTAAATCTGCCTTAAGGGGTCTATTAGGCTTACGTGATATTTTTGTCTTTCAGCCTCTTTGCTCAAGTGACATTAACCTGGGTCCGTCTGCAAACCCAAAGTAAGTACTTCACTTCTGAAGGCTGATTTTTTGTGTCTCCACCTTACAGTGTCCTGAATATACAATAGTGATAAAAGCCATTTTTAAATTTAGAACTTCTGATGCCCACTTGCAGACAGAATACACTTTGTGTTTCTTTATATTGTCTTGACCCAAATTATTGGCATTAAAGTGTTAATTTGACATTAGTGAAAAAAAAACCTGACGTTCTTGTGTGTGTCTCTGTATGCTGTGTCCACCATTGTTTTTTGGCCAAAAAATATGCATTCAAATGGAGAAAGAAGCATTCAAAATGCTAGAACATTTATATGTCTTTCTATATTGTATTATTTTTTTATGCTGTGTTTTCATGGGATTTGTGAGACTTACAAGGTGTGTTACCGGATCGGTCCACTTTCGTACTGTAAGATTAACACACACACAGGTACACTTAGACATCCTATCCAGACAAAGTCTCGGGTGATTCCAATTTCCAGCAACCCCACAATATTCCACATGGGATCCCGTCCACATGAGAGCATATAAGAGGGATGCCACATACGCGTGTCACTTTTAGTACTCTACATAATACAGACTCACTATCACCAGCACTAACAAATGATATGGGTGTCTTCAGGACACACAGAGGCTCAGTCACTTTGTTTATAAGGCTACTTTCTAACCAACAGTGTCTTACTTCTACTGTCCTGTTCTTCTTTCGGCTGCTCCTGTTAGGGGTTGCCACAGCGGATCATCTTTTTCCATATCGTCATGTCTTGTGCATCTTGTTCTGTCACACCCATCACCTGCATGTCCTCTCTCACCACATCCATAAGCCTTCTTTTAGGCCTTCCTCTTCTCCTCTTACCTGGCAGCTCTATCCTTAGCACCCTTCTCTCAATATACTCCACATCTCTCCTCTGCACATGTCCAAACCAACGCAATCTCCCCTCTCTGGCTTTATCTCCCAACTGTCCAACCTGAGCTGGCACTCTAATGTACTCGTTCCTAATCCTGTCCATCCTCATCACACCCAATGCAAATTCTAACATCTTTACCTCTGCCATTTCCAGCTCTGTCTCCTGTTTTTTGGTCAGTGCCAACTGTATTTGTTCTAAATATCAAGGAGCAACCTCTGAGCCTTGATAACCCTGCAGGAAGGAAAGCAGCAATCTTTCCATACTAATTGAACTCATACTTACTTCAGTCACTCAAGACATAAATACTAAGTACAGGTTGACCAACAGTAATCCCGTTCCACTCATCCTATCAGTTTTGCAGCATTTGACTGAATCTGACTAGACAGTATAGGCCTTTACACCTTAGAAATCTTCGTGCTACTTCTGCCAGCAGTCATATCATCAATAAACACCAGTGACCCACTTCCATTGTCAGCCATGCATGCCCATGCAATAACATGGCCTCCATCATGTTTCACAGATGATGTGCTATTCATCGGATCATGAGCTGTTCATTCTCTTCTCCATACTCCTCACTATCCATCATTCTGGCACATATTGATCTTAATTTAATTTGTCCAAAGAATACTGTTCCAAAACTGGACCGTTTTTTAAAAATATTTTCTGGCAAAGTCTAATCTGTCCTACCTGTGCTTGAGGATTATCAGTGGTTTGAACCTTGTAGTAAACCCTCTGTATTTACTTTCATGAAGTCTTCTCTTGATTGTAGACTTTGACAGTGATAGGCCGAACTCCCAGAGAGTGTTATTGGTTTGGGTAAACATCGTGAATTGGTTTTTGTTCATCAAAGAAAGAATCCTGAAATCGCCCAGTACACTTGTCTTCCATGGTTGTCCAGGCCTTCTGGTGTTGCTGAGCTCACCAGTGTGTTCCTTCTCTTTAAAAATGTACCAGATGGCTGATATAACCACTCCTGGTGTTTCGGCTACCTCTCGGATGGGCTTGTTTTGTTTTCTCAGCCTGTTTACAGCTCTTTAGACCTCACATTGAGAGTTCATAGTGACAACTTCCAAGTGCAAATTCCACACTTAGAATCACCTGCAGACCTTCTACCTGCTTAACAGTTAATGAAATAATGAGGGACCTGCTCCCAGCTGGATATGGAACAGCTTGTCAGTCGATTGTCCAAATACTTTTGAGCCCCCTGAAACTGGAGTCAACCATGAATAAAAATGACTGCAATTCCTAAGTGGCTCATACAATATTTCTATTAAACCCTTTGAGCTGAAACTGAAAGCCTACACTTGAATCATGTAATTATTTCTTCACTACAAATCCATTGCGGTGGCATATAGAGCCAAAATGCTGAAAACTGTGTTACTTATGAAGCTGACTGTATGTGCGAATCTAACTACCGTTGATCCAGCAAACTCTAATCTGGCACCCCACAGGTCTCAGTGATGTTGGATTAGTAATGGTCGACCTGTATAGAAATGTAGAAGCATACAAAGTACCAAATAGAAGAAGATTTAACAGAAAAACGACTTCAAAGTCTGGATGTATACACTGTTAGGAAAGCTTACTGAAAATCAACATTGTCAAGGGTGGACATCGTCTTGGTTGGCATTTTGATTTAGCAATCGGTGTTATTCATAGGTTGCCTTCTTCAACATCCAGAAGAAATGGTCACATGCATTTGAATCTCTGACATCACTTCCTATGTCATTGCTGCTTTCTGTCATCACCTTCTTTTGGTCAAAATTAATGCCAAAATGCATCCGAGGGGTTCCAGGACATGTGACATTACACACATTTGATTAGCTAGCTGTCCTTGTAATAAATAACTCTGCTCAAAGCCTTTGATCTTTGAGCGTAACTGTATAATCTATTCTTGTCTTTGTTTTCTTTTTCCATTAAGTTATAAATCTTGTCTAGTTCTTTAAACTAAAAGCACCATAAATTCTTTAGATAGCAAAACAGATGCATTAAAGTTATAAATTTCTGGTTCAAGTCACAAAGAGTGACCAAATGATCTAAAGGAAGGGGAAATGCAGATGTATTTAGATAAGTTGATTTGTACGTTAGTTGATTAAGCTGCTTAAGGGTCTTGTACATTCCTTGTTAGTTTATAAAAAAAAACTCTGCAGTATCAAAATATGACGATTTTACACTCCAGGACAAATTCTATGAATTCGCAGTTAACGTCTTGCATTGATCCGAATGACTTATTGTGAAATTCAGAGCACAAAACTCACAGACTCACAACTGAAGAGTGAACTTTTGATTTTTGATAAATTGTGTTAGCTGGGTAATGTGGCGAACAGGGTGATATTTTAGTCAAAAGTTATTAGTTAATAAATCTTTGTTGACATTAGCAGGAAAAAAACAGGTGGAGCAAGAGGATCTCCTCCCCAAACCAATATAACTAATAATGGTAACTCCGTTTCATGCAATTGTGTCTCTTATTGAAGTATTCGCTTCTAAATGAAGTAAAAACTGTCTTCTGCTTTCAGTGCACGACCTACAGACTTTGACTTTTTGACAGTTATTGGAAAAGGAAGCTTTGGCAGAGTAAGTTTCTGGGCGATGCATTGAATTTTGTTGCATGCATAATGCATGTTTATAATTTTTATTGTAGGCTGTCTTTTATTGTGTGTCTATCCTGTAATATTTGTACTAGTCTCCCAGGGCCAGATGTTATTCTCAAACAATAATACACAACTGGGGGGCAACCTATTAAAAAATGAATATCAATTAAATCAGGCAATGCAATGGCTGCACTCACAGGGCTTCTTCCTAAAATAACCAGCCCCAATCCCTTCAGTGCGTGCATTAAACTAAAGTGTTGGGGTTCAGGGGGAGAGCAAAAGAAACTAATATAACAGTTGATGCTGAAAGGAAATCAAAGGCTAAAACTGCTGTTATTCATTCAGAAACACAGTAGCACAAGATAAAGCTTGGTGAATAATTTGTATGTTGTAATGAAAGAGAAGGCAGACAGACACACACACACACGCGTACATAGACCACTGCAGCTACATGGATTTGAGAAGCATTTCTGTTTGTTACAGTATCATTCTGTCTGAATCACTATATTGGATAACAACAGCAAACAGAGTTTAGATAAGCATTGTGGTCTATGGATACACAACGTGTTAAACACTGCGGCTTTTCTAGCATTTTCAATTAGACAGTAATGTTAACTTCTTTAGTTATTCATTTAGACTAAGGGGATTTGCCCCCTGCTTGCTTCGCTCGCCAACCCCCTCGGCCTGTGCTGCGCACAAGCCACTTCACATTTCTGCCGCTCGCATATCTGGATTTCACTTTCACCAAACAAATCTTTTAATTCTCGTGGATGCGCCTCTTTGTTGGGAACAAACACTACTTTTCCCTGATGGCAACACAAATTAGACGATCTACAAGTCTCCTACTTAAAGTTTAAATCCGAATGACATATTCAATTTCTTTTCGCTGTTCCATTATTTCACAGAGTAATAATTTCAGTTTGTTTGCGCTAATGCAATCTTTACTATCATTTTTTTGAGACTTTCGAATTTTAGTACTTTCATTGTCTCTAACCTGCTCTGCATGTGTATCACGGCAACGTTTTTGAATTCTTTACAACATTCTACTTTGTCATCTACTCTTTGTCTTTTATTTAACCCGGGCGTGGTTGAATTTCTTGGCACAAAGTCTCGTCTCGTGGGACATGAAAGTATCTCTCTGAAAAAGTCACGTCTCGTCCCAGGCTAAAAAGTCTCATCTCGTCCCAGGATTTTTTTATTATAATAGAGAGATGTGTTTAGTACCTCTTAACGACAAAGGAGTTGAAATAGTGCATTTCAATAACCACAAAGAAAACTTACCAAGTGACAGTCAGAATGTGGATTCTGTGCAGTCTCCTCTGTGCTTCTACCGGTGTCATCTGGCAGATTTGTTGATTCGGGTATTTGAGTCCTAAAATCTGCATCCCTTATGGGTCTTTGTTATCCGCTCTCTTAATGCCAGTCCTTTCAACAGAGTGTGACACACCGTTCACATGAAATGCATATTTTACACTTCTTATTTTCATGAATATGGCTGCCAATTTCTTAAAGCTTACATCGATTCCTACGCTGTCGTCATAACGCTGAACAACGGAGAATGAACACAGAACTCGCGACAATGAATCATTCACGATTACCGCATGTGTATTAATGCCATCGAATGCCAAACAGTAACCTGATGTTACAGAAAGTTTTTTTACTTGCGTCAGGTTATGTTTATTTTTAACATGTGCAACATGCTCTCATTTATATGTCTAATAGGGTCTTTTAGAAGACTTTTCAACTGTAGACCGTAGACTGAAGCTTGCTGTCTGTCGGAACAAGTTAACAAGCCCACCATTGGTCTTTGCTGTTCATAATCACCGCCTCCTACTTTGAGTGCTGCATTCATGAGGCGTTGGATTGGTTTAGAAAGGTGACACTCAGTGGGACGTCTAATTGTCCCCCCAGTTTTAGTAAAACTTCACTCCTAGTTGTCTCCAGGCTCCTGTATATGTACTGAAGCAGACTGCACCATTTTGTTAAGAAGCACTTGTAATGCATTTTCAAAATGAGATGTTAATCTGCAAGTTTTGACAGGTGCTGCTTGCAAAACGAAAATGTGATGGAAAGTGTTATGCAGTTAAGGTCCTGCAGAAGAAAGCTATAATAAAAAAGAAAGAGGTAAGAGTTAAGAATATATGATACTTAAAATTGTCTTGGTAATCAGTAACTTGCATTCGAGAAAGAAGAAACAATTTTCACTTTATGATGATATAACTAGTTGTTGAACAATACAATGATCCATCCATCCATCCATCCTCTTCCGCTTATCCGGGGTCGGGTCGCGGGGGCAGCAGCTTAAGCAGAGAAGCACAGACTTCCCTCTCCCCAGCCACTTCTTCCAGCTCTTCCGGGAGAATCCCAAGGCGTTCCTAGGCCAGTCAGGAGACATAGTCCCTCCAGCGTGTCCTGGGTCTTCCCCAGGGCCTCCTCCTGGTTGGACGTGCCCGGAACACCTCATCAGGGAGGCGTCCAGGAGGCATCCTGATCAGATGCCCAAGCCACCTCATCTGACTCCTCCTTGAATCGTCAACTTATCGTGGTGGAGGGGTTTGCGTGTCCCAATGATCCTAGGAGCTATGTAGTCCAGGGCTTTATGCCCCTGGTAGGGCCACCCAAGGCAAACTGGTCCTAGGTGAGGGATGAGACAAAGAGCGGTTCAACAAACCTCCAATGACGAAAGAAATCTTTGGACAACGTTTTCCCTTGCCTGGACGTGGGTCTCCGGGGCCCCCCTCTGGAGCCAGGACTGGAGGTGGGGCTCGATGGCGAGTGCCTGGTGGCCTGGCCTGCACCCATGGGGCTCGGCCGGCACAGCCCGAAGAGGTAACGTGGGTCCTCCTCCCCATGGGCTCACCACCACCACCCAGGTTGGGTGCAGTGTGAGTTGGGTGGTGGCTGAAGGTGGGGACCTTGGCAATCTGATCCTTGGCTACAGAAACTGGCATTACAATGATACTTATTTGTAAAGTTTATTCGTTATGAATTCATTGGGTAAAGTGTATCTTATTATTCATGAAAATTTTTACTTATCTATAATGGAAAAGAATGAGGAAATGTTTTCTGGTTTTTAATTATACAAACACTTCCTTAAAGAAATACGCCACCCAAAAATGATATATTTTTTTTACATTAGTTACTCATGTAGTTTGTAGTGGTGGTGAAGAAAACTTTTTAATCTCATATTTTCGTACAGAATGGAGCAAAAAAAGTTTATGATATAATAGAAGCAAATGAGGACCAATGCTGTACAATGGCAAACGACATAAAATCATGCATGGAAAAAAAATGAAAAAGTTCACGTTACTCGTGTCTCTTAATCCACATGTTAGTTATTCAGTTGTATGCTCAAAATGTGCAAAACACGTGCTTTTTTGGTAAAATAATATTAAATGTATAATTCTGAAATAATGTGTTGGTCTAGCGCCCTGCCGGGGGTTTGTTTCCTGCCTTGCACCCTGTGTTGGGCTGGGATTGGCTCCAGCAGACCCCCGTGACCCAGTAGCTAGGATATAGCGGGTTGGATAATAGATGGATGGATGGATTCTGAAATAATCAGTGTATGTCATAAACAGGAAGCTAAAGCCACAGGGGAATGACTTTCAATAGAAGGCCCGCCTGTCCCTCTCATACGTTGGTCACAACTCTTGTCTTCAGTTGAAAAAGTCAGTCCTATGATGCTTTAGTTTTCTGTTTATGATGGGCCCTGATTATTCCAGAAGCATCTACTTAGCCAAAAAGCATACATTTTGTATGTTTTGAACATACAACTGAATAAGTGACATGTGGATTATGTGACACAAGTAACATGAGATTTTTTTGTTTTTTTCGCCACAGAATTTTTTCACCTCATTTACTATTGTACATCATTGGTCCCCATTTCCTTCTGTTATAAACTTTTTTCTCTCCATTTTGCGAGTATTTGAGATTAAAATTTCTTCTTGGCCACCACTATAAATCACTCGGTTAAGTAATATATGAACGTTTATTATTTTTAGGTGGAGTATTTCTTTAAAATTGACTTTACTGTTTCTTAACTGCCCAGTATGAGTGAGCGTGGATGTCTACATGAGAGTACCTTGTGATGAACGGTCAGTCTGTAAAGGACTCCTTCTAGTCTTGTGTCCCATCTTGCTGGAATGAAAACCTGCTCCCTGTGAGTGTGAAGAGTGAGGGAAATTGATGATTGGAAATCCAGTCAACATTTATTGACTAAAAACACAACCAGCATCCATTGCAACCAGACCATGCCTTAGCTACAGCTCTTGACAGCGTAATGAATCGGACCTGATATGCTGAAAATGGGCTGATTGCTGCCATTCACTTCCTTAAACTTCCTTAAGGATAGGCCAATATAACAAAATGCCCCTCCATATGCCCCCCTTTTGATATTATCAACTTAGAAACAGTCAAATGTATATATAGTACTACAGTACTACGGTGCTACAACAGTACTTAGCACTCGTAGGGTAGCAGCCATTTTGAAGAGGTTTTTGGGAGTATATTGTGTTTTTATGTTTTATAGATAGTTTGGGCACCAGATGTTTGGCAAGTGCTGGTTATTTAGACAACTCTACATTGTGCAGTTTTGGATTCACCAGATGTTTGGATTATCCTTTACATATTATGACAACATATTTCACTTTATTTGTTGGAAGTATTTTGTCAAACTATATATTACTGTAAAGCTATTTTTTTTTCAGACCTCCAGTGAGTTAATGCTGTTGGCGATTTGTCGTCTGTCTGTTTTTATTGACCTCTCACTGTTATCCTGGACCAGGATAAAGTCCTTGCTGCACATTTACACTGAATACCCTGTTCCTGCCTACATGCCTTTTTAAATCATTCTTAGAGAAAAGCCAAGCAAAATGACATTTTTATTGGCTAACTAATAAGATTAGAATATGCAAGTTTTCAAGGCAACTCAGGCCCCTTTTTCAGGCCAGATGTAATACAAAAACTGGAGTTCTCTGTGTTTATATCCACACACTAGGACAAGAAACAACATTGGTAAATCTTTAAATGGAAAATCTTAAATGTAAAAAATTAATTGGTTCATTCAGGCTAAGATTAATTTAACAAGAGAGAGAAGAACAATGTATGGTCAAGATCTTTGGATAAGATAACTGTCCAACAAAGTCCTTTGAAGTCTGTGATGAATTTTTCAATACAATGTGGGTCTGTAGACAGGTTATCTGTGTCAGTCTGAGAGATGCAAACAGTCCTCATAGCTGGCCATAAGACCCATGTCTCTATTCAAGCCATGTTGTAACGTTTTAAATTTTAACATGGCTTTAACTTCCCTTTCTTTTCTCTCTTGCTGTGCTCTGAAGTTGCCCATAAGCACTGTGACTTTAAAGTCCCTCTCACAGTGTCCATGGCTGTTGAAGTGGGCCGCTACAGGAACATCTGTGTTGCCATGTTTAGTGTGGAATCTGTGTAAATTCATTCTCTGGCGGAGTGTTTGTCCAGTTTCTCCCACATATAGTGCAGTGTCAGGACATTTCAGGCATATAAGGCGCTCCATTATTTTCAGCCAAGCAATACGGTACAATTGTATTTGCTCAGACCCGACAGACCGGGATCAACCACTGCAGGAGCTCAGACAAGATTTCATCAGACAAAACAACAGGCACTCAAATAAGAAGAGCTACTGCCATACCCAGAGACCATCTTCTGGAATATAAAAACAAAGACAACAAGAACCGCATCCCCCTTGTTGTCACCTACAACCCATATCTTGAAACACTTAAATAAATATATTTATAAAAGAACTTCAGCCAATGCTAAACAACGACCAAGCACTGAAAAATGTATTTCCTGAACCTCCCGTCCTGGCATGCAGACAACCACCAAACCTTCAGCAAATAATTGTCCGAAGCTCCCTAAATGAGCCGACAGAAAATGGCACAACTCCCTGATTACAGAAAAGATGTAAAACTTGTGCCCACATCTACAATACAGACAGAATATAGTTATATCACACTGCCGACTTGAACATCACATAAAGGGATCATTTTCCTGCAGATCATCTAATGTGGTCTACCTAATTCTCTGCATGAAATGTCCTGACACTGCACTATATGTAGGAGAAACTGGACAAACACTCCGCCAGAGAATGAATTTACACAGGGTCCACATTAAACATGGCAACACAGATGTTCCTGTAGCGGCCCACTTCAACAGCCATGGACACTGTGAGAGGGACTTTAAAGTCACAGTGCTTATGGGCAACTTCAAAACACAGCAAGAGAGAAAAGAATGGTAAGTTAAATTCGTGTTAAAATTGAATACATTACAACATGGCTTTAATAGAGACATGGGCCTTATGGCCAGATATGAGGACTGTTTGCATCTCTCAGAATGACACAGACGACCTGTCTACAGACCCACATTGTATTGAAAAACTCATCACAAACTTCAAAGGACTTTGTAGGACAGTTATCTTATCCAAAGATCTTGACCATACATTGTTCTTTTCTCTCTTGTTAAATTAATCTTAGCCTGAATGAACCTATTAATTTTTTTACATTTAAGATTTTCCATTTAAAGATTTACCAATGTTGTTTCTTGTCCTAGTGTGTGGATATAAACACAGAGAACTTCAGTTTCTGTATTACATCCTGCCTGAAGAAGGGGCCTGAGTTGCCTCGAAAGCTTGCATGTTGTAATCTTTTTAGTTAACCAATAAAAGTGTCATTTTGCTTGGCTTTTCTCTACATTCATAATGGCTAACACGGTACAACACCCTAGTACTACTAAATCATTCTTATTTAAAGAACCAATCTCATGAAATTTGGCTCCAGCTGACCCCCGTGACCCTGTAGTTAGGATGTAGCGGGTTGGATAATGGATGGATGGACGGATCTCGTGAAATCACCAATCTGTGATTCTTATTTTCAGCAAAAGAATATCATGGCGGAGCGCAATGTGCTGCTGAAGAGTGTCAAACATCCCTTCCTGGTTAGCTTGCACTACTCTTTCCAGACCCCTGAAAAGCTTTACTTTGTTCTCGACTATGTCAATGGAGGAGAGGTAATTAAGAGAAGGGTTACTAAAATAACGCCGGGACAACTAATACCAGGGGGTTAAAGGGGTGTTAATTGGCGGCCCCTTTGTTCATATTTTTCTCTGCTATAATGTCAGTATCAGAAAAAGTCTGAATGAGGGTAAGCCGCCTTAATTTGGGGTGTTCATTAAGAAATATAATGATTTATGTTATGAGGTATGAAGTACATAATAAACAAGGATAGGTGCATCAGCTATCTGAAATATTAAAATGTGAGCTTCTATTTCAAAGTTTAAAGTTGAAATATTCTCAGTTGTAATAGAAATTTGTAATTTTTCATAGAAATTTTTCATTTTTCACTCTCTGATAGAGGCCAATTGAGGGCTAAGTCCCTAGTAAAGGATCAAAAATCATAAATAATGTTATATTTGTAATCACTTACTGTATAATAATAGTAATTAATTACATTTGTATAGAGCTTTCCTCACTACTTAAAGTGCTTTACATCGGCAGAGGGGATTTACTTCCACCACCACCACCAATGTGCAGCTCCCACCTGGGTAATGCGCCAGCAGCCATTATTCCTCCAGTACGCTCACCACACATTATCTGTTAGGTGGTGAAGGGGTGAGAGGGAGTGATAGCCAATAAGATACAGGGGATGATTAGTGGGCCGGAATGGACAAGGCCATGATAGGCAATTTAGCCTGAACATTGAGAACCATCGTACTCTTTTCAAAAATGCCTAGGAATCTTTAATGACCACAGAGAGTCGGAGCCTTGGTTTTACATCTCATCCAAAGGACGGTGCCATATTTACAGCACAGTGTCAACATCACTGCACTGGGGCACACATTCAGACCACAGGATAAGCACCCCCTGCTGGCCTCACTAACTCCTTTTCAGGCAGTAACTTAAGCTTTTCCTAAATGGTCTCCCGTCGAAAGACTGGCCAGGCCTGAATATGCTTACCTTCAGGATGGATGACCTGTTCTGAAATGCAGGTGGTATGGCTGCTGACAAATAGTCTAGACATGATACCCCACAAACTTATGTTTAAAATGAGTCATGTTTAGCCTTCTAGGAATAACTCTTGGAGCACTAGGACTACCAGTCAGAATCAAATATCAAATATATCAAATTTGTGAATAGCAACCTCAAAATAGCATGAAACGGCACTCCAGATGTCTATATTACCGATCCCCATTTTTTTGAGGTTTTGTGAACAGGAGTAACTTTGACTCCAAGTGTCCCATTAAGGGGTGAATCCCTGGGGTCGGCTGATGTGGCATGCACAACTTCAAGTTCTTCTGACCCTTTTTGCTGAAGATACCTATTGATTATTATATGGATGTAATTTCCTGCACAAAATATGGTCCAAACAGGCCAAAAAAATCAGTTTTCAAAGAGTCCAAAGCCAAAGATATTTGGGAATCCCAAAAAGCTCAACGTCTTACATAAATAAACATCAAGATGTGTTGAATACTCTATCACATGGGGGGATTTTTCTCATAACAGTGAGTGGGTAGGCGCCAGTCAAAGAAAAACGGAAGTGACTTTAAAGCATTCATAAGCATTTTTTACGAACGTAAGATGCGTATGACTCTCACACATGTGTGAACTGCTTGAATATACAATAGAGAGGTTAAAGGAAGCCAAACAAAGTGTCTCAGATCATGTAGGCCAGTAGTTCTCAAACTGTGGGGCGGGCCCCCCTAAGGGGGAGAGAAGTAACAAAAAGGGGGGTGCGAAGATGTGAAAAAAAGAAAACAAGAATCGAAAATATGAAAAACACATCTACTGAAACCAAAACAAATCAACTTAAACTTCATTCTGATACTAGAAAAATAAATATAGAGAAATGTCGATAAAAGTTAAGTAGGTATAATAAAATATGCATCTATGATATATCATTAATTAAAAAAGAACAAATTGGTATTAGTGGGCTTCTTTCAAAAAAACCTTAGGGGGGCGCAATTAAAACTGTTATGAAAACTCGGGTCGCAAATACGTAAAGGTTGAGAAACGCTGATGTAGGCTATGTTACCAGTAAGCTGCAGCTAACATGTTAAGAACAAACCAGCAATAAAGTAATAATCCCTTACAGATTAAGTAAACTGCCTTACCTGAGAGGGAACTTTACTTTACCAATCATCTGATTGGTCAGATCTTGTCTTTATTTTATTTTTTTATTTGTTGTGGTTAGTAATTTAATTCTGGCTATTGATGTACTCTTACAATTTGCATGGTGCAAAGTTATTATACAGTTTACTGTAACTGGTCACATTTAAATTACAGGACTTTTTTTTTTTTTTTTAAATAATCCAAAACTGTAACTTCAGGGTTGATTTGCACACCATTGTGATAAAATACATGATGTCACGTCACCCTGTGCAGGATTTGATATTGATATTTGAGATTGTACAAGAAGACATTTGATATACTTACAGTTTTTATATGTAGTCACAGCCATTTCATCTTGTTATAAACAAATGAATGTAAAGGCTGAGTGTATATTTTGAATAGTCATTTTTTTCCCTTCGTTCTCTCTTTAGCTCTTTTTCCACTTACAAAAAGAGAGGTGTTTCACTGAACCTCGGGCCCGCTTCTATGCAGCGGAAGTTGCAAGTGCAATTGGCTATTTGCATTCCCTGAATATAGTCTACCGGTGAGTATCTTTGGATGGTTGGTTGATTATAAGAAATTCACAATAGTTTTACGGTGCCCTCCATAATGTTTGAAATAAAGTCACATTTTTCCTTCATTTTCCCCTCTGCTCCACAGCTTAAAATTACAAATCAAGCAATTCAGACATCGTGATTAAAGTGCACATTGCAGACTTTTCATTTAAGGGGATTTGCGGACATTTCGGTCACACCGTGTCAAAATGACAACACTTTTTCTAAACAGCCCCCCCCATTTCAGGGCACTATAATGTTTGGACACAGCAATGGCAGGTCTATTAAAGCCGTTGTCAGATTTAGGATTTTGTCGCATATCCCACACATGCAATAACTGCTTGAAGTCTGCGATTCACAGACATCACCAGGTGCTGAGGATCTTCTCTGGTGATGCTCTGCTAAGCCTCTAGTGCAGCCATCTTCAGCTCCTGCTTGTTCTGAGGTTTATCCCCTTAGGTTTTCTCTTCAGCATATGAAAGGCCTGCTCGATTGGATTCAAATCACGTGCCTGACTTCATCATTCAAGAATTTTCCATTTTTTAACTTTGACCAACTCCTGTGTTGCCTCAGCAGTCTGTTTAGATCATTATAAAGTTGTAGGATGAAGCGCCTTCCAATGGAGGTATTGACTGGAACTTGAGCAGATCAGATGTTTCTCCACACCTCAGAATTCATTGAGCCGCTACAATCAGCAGTTCCATTATCAATGAAGAGAAGTGTGCCAGGACCTGTGGCAGCCATACATACCCAAGCCCTAACACCCCCACCACCATGTCTAACAGATGAGGTGCTCTGCTTTGGATCTCAGGCAGTTCCTTTTTATCTCCACACTTTACCCTTTCCATCCGTCTGATGAGGTTCATCTTTGTCTCGCCTCTCCACAAGACCTTCTTCCAGAATTCTGCAGGCTTTTTGAAGTCACAAACTGTAATCTGTCCATCCTGTATTTCTGTTCATGAAGTCTTCTACTTATAGTTGTCTCTGACATGTCCACGTCGGCTTCCTGAAGACTGTTTCTGATCTGTCGGACAGGCATTCAGAAATTTTTCTTTTCCATAATGAGGATTCTTCTGTCATCAGCAGTGGAGGTCTTCTTTGGTCTACCAAGTCCCTTTGAGATTACTGAGCTCACCAGTGTGTTCTTTCTTCTTCATGATATTCCAGACAGTTGATTTAGGTCATCATAAGCTTTTGTCGATGTCTTGAATGGTTTTGTTTTTGTTTTTTAGCCTCATAATGGCTTCTTCGACTTTCATTGGTAAAGCTCAGTGATACCTAGTAGGGTTTAATTATAACATTCGCTTTCAGGTTAATATTTCAAAAACAGGAAGACCTGACTTAGCAAGGAAAACAAAACTGAGAGAGCTTAATCCAATACACAGAGTAAAATGTTACTCTGTAATTTATATCACAGACTAGAGGAAGAAAGCTGAATGTCAAAAATGTGCAAGTTCAAGTCTATTTACTGATTTGCAAAGTTGTTTCGTTTTATTTATGCAAATAACGTGTTGTCCCTGACTCCTAAGAATAATGCTAAATGATATATTGTTATTTACAGTATCAGTTCAGAGCTCACTGTATTTTGCCAGTCACTTTGGGTAAAAGCATCTGCTTAGTAAAAAGTTAAGAATAAATGTATTTTGCCAGTTGGGAGGCCTAGTAATGTTGGACTTTCTACTTGATGTAAAATTCTTTTTCTTTGACATGTCTAGATGTAGAATAGGACCAGCGAAAGCACAGTTATTAGATTTAATCTGAAATGAGCTGATGTTTTGTTGTTGTTGTTGTTTTGATATTCCAACAGGGACTTGAAGCCTGAAAACATCTTGTTAGATTCCCAGGTAGGATTTGCCTTATTTATATAGAGGTGGTACAGTAAGTGCCCAATTTGTGTGCTACTTTCTAAACTTCGTGAGTAAGCAGTTCTTTAGGTACTGAAGTATAAATTCCTGGAATAAGACACCTAATAATGTGCTTAAAAGTAGAAGATGGGGACCCTTCAAACCTTGACTCTTAGTTATTTTGGAACTAGTGCCCACTGTCAGTAACCCGGGCTCCCCTGAATTCAGTTTTGTATTGTGTGATGTGAAGAAGTGACTGTGATGTGTATTATTTGAGTCATAACTACTTGCAAACTCTCCATTCCAGGGACATGTTGTCTTAACTGATTTTGGACTTTGTAAGGAAGGAATTGAACCAGAGGGCACAACTACAACTTTCTGTGGAACTCCAGAGGTGATGTGTGTTTTCTTAACATTCAGCTAGATATAAATACCAAATTGTACTAAAGCTCTTGTTTAAATTTAACATTTATTAGCTCCCAGGATTTGTGTGATGTACTTGCTATTGTGTATTGTTTATACAATTCATAACAATAACAACAACAACAATAATAATAATAATAATACATTTTATTTATATTGCACCTTTCCCATGCTCAAGGTGCTTATTTAAACAGCAGGGTATATGTAACATTGGGTACAAATATTTCTGTATAGATCACTAAAGAGATAAATACAGGAGATACAAAGTATTAAATAGAATAAAAGACAATAAGCCAGAGTAAAATGCTAAATTTAATACTAAATGCTTGAACAAATAACATCATTTGTGATATAAGGGTTCACTGACAAAAGCGCGATAGACATATGCGCCCCGACAAAACCGCGACGGACAAATGAGTGCCGACAAACCCACTAACTGTTTTTCGACAAATGCGCGCCGACAAAATCGAGAGGCCAAGAGAGTGGGACGCGTACGTGCGCCTTATGTACACATTATGTGCTAGGTTATAACTGTTATAACTGCTGATGGCATGCCGCAAACAAATAACTCAGTCGAGGGTTGGCATAACGCGTCGTATACAAAGCAGAATTACCAGCAGTCAGGCAGCCAGCAAGTCTAAATACGCTCAACTATCAAGACGTCTTGCTGCAATTCTTCCTACATATGCAGGGCGTGATCTTAAGGACTATCTGTGTGCCGTGCTGATGGCATGCCGCGTCTCATAATATTGACTTCTAAAATAAACATTATTATATATGCTTTAAACTAGTAATTCATATTTAATGAAACTTTCGCGATTTTGTCGGCGCAATTTTAACGCCGCGTTTTAATCACGCTATTTTGTCAGTGCTCATATGTCTATCGTGCAAATGTCGGGTCACAGATATAAGACGCACACAGATTATTCTGAGAATCTGGACAGAGAGGTAAACTGAAAGAAGGGGCAGAATGTCAGGGTCAGTTAAATGCAGTACAGAACAGAAGAGTTTTAAGTTGTTTGTTTTTTAAAGAATGAATTGAGTCGGCTGATCTAATTAATTTAGGGAGGTCATTGCACAATCTGGGCGTTATACAGATTTTCCTTAAGAGGCATTAGCTCCTTGGAAATGTGTTCTTTTGAAATTGCGGCACATTAAGTAACTAAACAGTATAGTAATATGACAGAAAAGGTGATATCCCTCCCATTGTGATTACGGCGGTATAAGAATCACATGAGAAAAATATACTTTAGCTTACATTTACTGACAGTTGACGCGGTTACAGATGGGACAGACTTTTATCCAGGTGGGAGTCTGGATCTACGCAGTCTGCCATTTCTTCGTCACCACACTGAGAGGGTTTTCGGACGAAGGGTTTGGCTGTTGTCCAAGCCTTTTAATACTGTCTGCTTCCCTTGCTGGTCTTCTCTGTCTCCAAACAAGGACAGGTAGGGTCTGAACTCCTCCTCCACAAAATACAGAAATAACATAATGCCTACATGCCGGTTCTCATTCTCCCAACAAGGAAAGAAGATTTTGTACTGACAGAGGACAGAAATACTGTTCTGTGTTCAAGCTGACTATACAATCCTCAAGGTGTCCTTGACTATCTAGTCTATGCTTGGTTGGCAATTCTAAATGCTGAGCCCCTGTGTGCCAAACTTAGCATGCACACGTGAATGGATACTTTAACAGTGTTGTCCAGATATAGTGACATAAATATTAAAGAAAAATGCATCATAACAACAGGTAAAGGCCCTGCTGTCACCCATAGAGTGCAGGTTAGTGCAGGACCCAACAAGATTGCCAGGATCGGAGTACTGTAGTGAGCGGACAGGAGCAGAGTGATGGAGAAGGTCACTGATGTAGTCCGGTACAAGGCCATTTAAAGCTTTGTATTTCAATAATAGAATTTTATATTCAATCCTTACATCTTGCCTGAAGAAGGTTGCCTGAGTTACCTCGAAAGCTTGCATGTTGTAATCTTTTTAGTTAGCCAATAAAAGGTGTCATTTTGCTTGGCTTTTCTCTACATTCATAATGGCTAACACGGTACAACACCCTAGTATTATATTCAATCGTGTAAGACACAGGGAGCCAGTGAAGGCAAAGCAGGATGGGTGTGATGTGCTTGCTGTTGCTGGTTCTTGTAAGGACTCTTACAGCAGAGTTTTGAATCAGCTGGAACTGTGATATAAGAACAGAAGCGGCATCTGCCAGAAGGGAGTTACAATAATCGATGCCGGATGTGATAAAAGCATGGATAAGTTTCTCAGCATTAGAAAAGGAGAGGAATGAGTGAACATGGGATATGTTACGGAGGTGGAAGAAAGTTTCTTAATGTGATTTAGGGAGGAATCAAAAAAGACACCAAGATTCCTTGCATCAGAAGAAGGTCTGATGAGATCAGCGTCAAGAGTAACTGAGAAGGAGTTCATTTTCTTAAGTTGTGCTTTAGTGCCAGTTTGCTGCAATTTAACTTTTTTAAGAGTTCTGCTCCATCCAGGTTTTATTTTCAATGTGGAAAGTTGTGAGCTGAAAAAGCTCTGCTGAAGCTTTCGCTTTTAACATTGAAATAGAATTGAGTAGCATCTGTATAAAAATGATAACCCAGTCCAAAACTACAAATGATATGGCCGAGGGGAAGCATATAGATACAGAAGAGCAGAGGGCCGAGGACAGAGCCCTGAGGGGCTCCTTGTGTGACCGTCTCTCAGTGGTGGTGCCAAGACTTATGAACCCCTGCCTAAAAATCAAATAGGACTTGAACAACTGGAGGGCAGCGCCAGAGATACCCAGCATATTCTCCATTCTGGACAGTAGAATGTCATGTCTGACTCGAGTGTCAAATGCTGCACTGAGGTCTAATAGAATTAATACGCTGGTTTGTCCTGAGTCTGCTGCCATAAGCAAACCATTAGTAACTTGGACGTTTCCTGGAAGATCTTATTTTAATGTTTACTAAACAAGTTTTTTATTAAATTAATGAACAATTACTGTTCATTTCAGTCATTGTCACTATAATGTTCTGACAAGGGAAGTGAAAACAACCTCAACATGTAATTGGATATATATACTAGTATAACATGTGTAAAAATGATGCAGAAGACAAAAGAAGTGTTGGGGAACCAGTGGGGGCCCCCATTTAATGCCAGAACATGGTAACGGCAAAAGAGAGAAAACTAAGCAACACTCACGGGTGCTAAAACAGAAAACAGAAGTGCTGACGTGGCCGAGTCAAAGACAAATTGCTTCCCTCTGGTGTCGGGTTTGGTTTTAAGGTGGTGGTTCCTGTTAGGGGTCGAACGTAATGATGTACAGCCAGAAGTGATGTAATTTATTGTCAGTACGACATCCCTCTGAACTGTCAAGACCAAAGATGTTGCATTGGCAAGTGCGTCCCCTCTCGTCTCGGTGGTGGTATTGCTTACCTGTCCAGAGTCCCGAGGATGCCTCCTATTCACACACGCATGACACATGAAAAAACATCTGAGGTATTGGTTTATTAATATTAAAAAATATTCTTATTAGAACCCATCTCTAAGGTGTAGACTATTTACAGTAATGTTTGCCTGTATTTACAGTAGATTCAGAAAGTATTCAAACCCTATCTCCTTCTGCTCGCTTTATAGTGTTGTAGGTTTCATTTTATACATTTGCCATCTTTGTCCATCAATCTACACCTAATAACCCATAATTACAAAGTAAAAAGCGCATTTTCAGAAAGGTTTCTCCAATGTATTAAAAGTCAAAAGCTGAACTCTCTCATTCCTATAAGTGTTCAGACCTTTGTGTGTGGTCAGGTGATTCCTGTTTGCTTTAATTCTGCTTCAGATGTGTCTAGAACTTTATTGGAGTCCACTTGTGGCACGCTGAATTGATTGGACATTGTCTGAAATGGCACACATGTACCTGTGTATATAAGGTCCAACAATTCACATGGCATGTCAGGGCAAAAAACAAACCATGAAAGTTCAAGGAACTCCCTGTAGACCTCCGTGATCAAACCGTGGTGAGAAAAATATCAGAGCAAGGGGATAAAACCATTTCTAACACTTTGAGTGTTTCCAGGAGTGCAGTGGTCTCAAAAATTGTGAAGTGGAAGATGTTTGACACCACCAGGTCTCTACTTAGACTTGGCCAGCCAGCTGAACTGATTAATCAGGCAAGAAGAGCTTTGGTCAGGGATGGTTACCAAGAATCCAGCGGTCACTAAAAGAGCTTCAGAAGTCCTCTGCTGAGATAGAGGCACCTGTCACATCTCATCAGCAATCCATCAATCAGGTGTTTATGGTAGAGTGACCAGACAAAAGCAGAGGAAGGGAGACTGGTCAGAACCGAGAGAAGAATGAATGCAGCCAAATACAGAGAAGTCCATGAAGACAACCTGCTCCAGAGTGCACACAACCTCAGACTGGGGCAACAGTTCACCTTTCAACAGGACAACGACCCGAAGCATCCAGCCAAGACCACACTAGAGTGGCTTTAGGACAAGTTTCTGACTTGGGTGGTCTAGACAAAGCCTGGAACATCTGTGTAGGAGACCTGAAAATGGCAATTTGCAGATGTGTCCCACCCAGTCCTACAGATTGCTGCCAAAGCAGCTTTTACAAAGTACTGAATTAAGTGTCTGAATACTTGTATGGATGACAGATTTTACTTTTTGATTTTGAATACATTTGCAAACCTTTCCGGAAACATGTTTTCACTTTGCTGTTTTGAGTTATTTAGTGTAGTTTGGTGGGCAAAAATGGCAAATGTGTCTATTTAAAATGGAATTTCTTCTTGCAGCATGACATTCTCAGAATGACTTAATCCAGTTCTAAGTGTCTAGTCTCCCAAAGTCTGTGCCTTATATTATTTTGATTATCTTGATTTTTAAATTTGATCTTACTAAAAGGACTTTTGATTTGGTATGAAAAGTGTGTTAAAGTCCATTTCAGACAGAGTCTAATTGTAGAGTATGTTAACAACTTGGATTTCAGATTTGCTACTCTAGGTCAGTGGTGTCCATTTCAGTTCCTGGTCAGCGACACATAATGTCGATCAGTGAGATATAAAACTAACTGTCTTCTGTTCTTTTCTTCTCCAGTATCTGGCCCCCGAAGTGCTAAGGAAGCAACCTTACGACAGAACTGTGGACTGGTGGTGTTTGGGAGCTGTGCTGTATGAGATGCTTTATGGGCTGGTAAAAAAGATTAGTGATTTTTACAACACCGAAAGTGTACGACTTGTATGTTACTAAGTATTTATTCAAAATGGAGGTGTTTTTCTCTTCTTCTTCTTCTTCTTCCTCCTCTTCATCTTTCCTTACTTCTATGTGGGTTGGTGTGCCTGATTAACCTTCTCCAAACAGCTCGGTCTACCGCCTTTTCCCCAGTCAGGCCCCTTTCCTTCAAATCCCCTTTTACTTTATCCATCCACCTCCATTTATACCTCCTCCCTTTCTCTTCACCTGGACTTCCATTCCCATCACTCTTTTGCTCAGATATCCATTGCCGCTCTTCATCACAAGTCCATACCACTTCAGCCTACTTTTCTGTACTTTCTTAGATTTCTCTCGCACTTTTGTTGTACCTTTGATTGCCTCATTTCGTATTCTATCCTTTTTGTAACTCCATACGTCCATCTGAAGATTCTCATGTCTGCCACATCTAACTTCTTCTCCTGTACTCCTTTTATTGCCCATATTGTAGCTCCATTGCTGGTCTGACTACTGTCTTAAAACCCCTTAACGCGCACACGTACCGATCCCGGGACATAACAGCGTTTTGACGACGTTACAGCCATGTGTGCATGCCCATCTGCCATGCATCTCAACATACTACCCATCAAATGAAACTTCAAAGTCTCGTCTAACCGATGATATAAACCATTTTGACACACAACAACCACAGCACTGACACTAAAGCCTTTTTTACAGAGAAGTACATACTTTTAAGAGTTGACTTTCCCTACCTTTGAAGACCCCCTGCAAGTCAAACATCAATATTTCCGAGCAGTATTGATCTCATTCTGTCCGTAAGGCTCCAGCGAATATAATCCAGTAAAACGATTTAGGTCCAAAACACACGATATATCCTCAAAGGGACAAAAACTCCAGAAAACATTTCATAACTTGAGACTAGCTACGTAATTTTTTTTCATTTCTATTGATCATATCAGACGTAATTTGTTTCTGTCGGCGATAACCATGCTACCGCATGAAACACGGAAGTGTTAGCTTCTGATCGACACCTAAGTTGGCCAATTACGACGGGTCTGGGGTTGACTGGCACCTCGTATAGCCAACGAGTGTCACAGACAGCTGAACGATGACGTACAACTCCAAAGCCTGGTAGAATCTACCAGTTTGATTGGACACTGTGAGTGACACTCAAAACTTACAGCCAATGAGCAGCCGAGCATTTTGATATGTAACTTGCCATACTAACTTGTAAACAAAACGATCAGAGCTGCGTGAAGGTGGCATTTGTGCCAGTCTGCAGAGTTGGTGCGTGGTTGTTTATTGTGATTTCGGCAAGTTTTTTCGCATTTTAAATATGAATAAACGTACAGATAAACGTAAATACACTCTCAATTAAAAGTATTAGAGGCATGTACGCGTTGCGAAAGTAATCAATCGGCCCAGGAGACGTCTAATGGCAGAGAGCGACATGTGACATGCCCTTGTGCTTTCTGCTTGCTAGTGATTGCTGCCATCAAGTGGCACATGGAAAAATGCTGAGCTGTGTTGTAACAGTTTGTAAAAGAAATGTATATAGTTTGTGTGCATTTTATTAAAAAAAAAAGTAAAAAATAAAATATATATATATATTTTTGGCCCATAAGACTTGTATTGACTATTTTTACATAGAAATGTGTATTTTTTATTGTTTTTATTATTTTTATAACTAATAGAGTGACACTGTATGTAGATATAGATTCCTTTAGGTGTAAGCTTTCAGTAGAGCCCTCATTGATATCTGTGGGTTGAAGCATTCAAAAGTTATTACACTTTTTCCATACGTTCCAAAATGTGGATAATGGTCCCTCTAAAAGCCCCTGCCATGCCCACATAAAAACTGGTGTAAAAAATGTCATTTTTACAGGTATTCTTTTCAAATTTGAAATGTGAGTAGTCAACAAGTTATTCTGTTGGCACATAGTGTGTTTCTGTCCCCACCTACCTACTGCAGCTTTATTTTCCTTTATTTTCATAAAAAAACTTAGGCGAGAACAAAAAAATTCATTTTTTTTGTGAGTTCTAATGTGCATAACTTTTGATCAGTCACACCTACAGTGATCCTGACTACTAAGGGTGAAACTAGAGAATGTTACCTTTACAAAGAGACCAAACATGTGTTTATACTCCAGATAGTTCAATAACAGCAATGATTCTAATTTGGAGAGGTCGAATTACAAGCGATTTAGCAAAAATGACCCCGCTTGATAAGGGGTAAACCTCACCTTAATTCTTAGGTCACACAATGCTCCTGATACCTTCTTCCAATTGTCCATCCACACTGCATTCTGTGGGTTATTTCTGCATTTAATTTTCCATCTTGGTGTACCACTGATCCTAGATATTTAAATATATCCAGTCTTTTCAATGGCCCCCTCTGCAGGCTAACTTCGGAATCCTGATCATCTTTTAAACCTCATACATTTTGTCATCTTCTTCCTATTTATCTTCATCCCTCTATTTTTCAAAGCCCTTCTCCATTCTTCCAAGTTCTTCTCCACTTCCAGTTTTCTGGTGCTACATATCACCATGTCATCAACAAAAAGCCTGCACTGGGGGGATTGGTCATTTACCCGATGACTCAACTCATCCACAGTCAGATCAAAGAGGTAAGGACTTAAAGAAGACCCCTGGTGCAGACCTCCTCTAACTGGGACCTTGTCTGTTACAACCAACACTGCTTTTAACCCAAGTCCTCACTCCCTCATACACATCCTTGGCATTCCTCACACACTTCTCTGGTAGAAATGGTGGTTTTACTGTGGTCTTATTAAACACTTTACTGGATTTGATTGTACTGTCCTAAAGTATATAAATGTCTTCTGAGCAAACTTGTGCACCTTTTGCCTGTTTGCCCCTCATCTTGACTTCTGAAACGTTTTTACTTTCAACAGAATATCTGCTACCACTGACCTTACCAAAGAAGGCCTTCTTTTTTTTTTTTGCTTTTCCCTAATAGCCACCATTCTATAGCAGAGATGTAGCGGAGATGTATGACAACATCTTACACAAACCACTGGAGCTAAGGGGAGTCAAGACCATTGCTGCTTGTGAAATCCTGAAGGGTCTTCTGCAGAAGGACCAGCACCAGCGCCTTGGGGCCGTATCTGATTTTGTGAGTGTCTCTTGTGGTGAATCTTAGAAAAGTAAAATGTCACACATTACAAATGATACTAGTCTTTAGTATTCAGGTTTCTTCATTTTTAATCATTGAAAGAATTATTTTAGTTACAACTTGCCTGCAGGGACCATTAAGGACATTATTTCAAGTTTATGATGACATAACTAGCGTAACAAGTAAGGACAGACACCGGCAGTTTTTTGAGGCACCCGGAGGCAAACTCTGAATACATTAATTAAAAAAGAAACACGTCAAAATACGCAAAACAGTCTTCTCAGACGTGAGCCCTTATCGAGACTGCCCAAGGTGGCAGGTTTTCCAGTTGTATGGCAGCAGGGCAGGAAGAGGAGAGTCCAGGTAGATAGAAAACAGGAAATGGCATTGGTGGAGGAGAGCTGTCACTCTTCTGGTCTGCAGAGGGAGGAAAAGAGAGAACCTTATCACACAGCGCCATCCTCTGGATTGGTGGAAAAGTACCATCACCTGAGCCCTTAATCTGTGTCCCATGCTCACTTGTATGACACCAGTTTAAAATAACATTACAAAGTCTAATTAGGCTCAGCAGCAGGTTAGGTGGATTGGCGATTCTAAATTGGCCCTAGTGTGTGCTTGGTGTGTGGGTGTGTTTGTGTGTGTCCTGCGGTGGGTTGGCACCCTGCCCAGGATTGGTTCCTGCCTTGTGCCCTGTGTTGGCTGGGATTGGCTCCGGCAGACCCCCGTGACCCTATTCGGATTCAGCGGGTTAGAAAATGGATGGATGGATTACTGAGTGTGAGTAGTAAACTGTTGCTCTTGCACCAAGTGATGCTCCCAGGCCAGAAATGGATAAGCTGGTTAAGGAATGGATAGATTGTTGCTTGTGCACGCAAATGAGTAGCATAATTCAACACAGGAATGCATAATGTCAAAGTATGGACAGTAACTCCTCAATAAATATATAGCATCTGGATGTTTTTTTGCAATTTTTGGTATATACGGTATAATTAACACTCTTGTGGCCACTTTTTTAAGTATATCTATATAGGAACAGGTTTAGTTGTTACTTTACTATAACCAAGATGCATGCTGTAAACAACATTGGCAGTGCTGTGTTTGCTTCATCAGACATGGTGCTTCCCGTATATCACAAATGGTTGCCCTAGTGGGATTTTAACACATTACTGCCTCTGGAGTTTACCAAGAATGATGTGATAAAAACAAAAATTAGGCAGCAGTAATATTTTAAGAGAAAACACCTAGTTAACAGAAAAGGTCAGAGGAGAATGGCAAAACTCTTTCAAGCTTAAAGTTGAGCCAACACATACTCAAACGACAGCTTTTTACAATTTAGGTTTGCTGATGAGCACCTCTGAATGTCCAAAGCTTCAGAATGGGCCATAGCAGCAGAAAACCACGCGTGACTCCATTGCTATCATTTAAGAACAGGAAGATGAGGCTCATGATCAGCTTAGCTGAATAATTAAAGACTGGAAAAATGTTCCCTGGTTTAAAATTCATCTGACGAGTGGGCAATTTCTGTTGTAATGTGCATGTGTAGATCACCGAGACAGAATAGAATAGAACAGAATAAAATAGAATAGGATAGACTGGAACAGAAAGCCTTTTTTGTCACTGTAAAAAAAGGTCAACGAAACTAGTGCCAGTCCAGCATGGTACAAAAAAAAACACAAATGACACAACTTTTCTGAAGAAAAAAAAAACCTACAGCGCATAATACACACAAGAAGAACAACATAAAAATAATAAATATATGAAAAAAATTGCATTAAAGGGTATTACACATTTAGCCCAGTTTATAGATAACAGTATATTATACTGTATGTAAAATATATACTTAAAAAGAAACAAGAGCAAAAAATAAAACCAGTAGTAATACAATAAATAATATAATAATAATAATCATTCCACTGGGAGTAGCTGCACAAGAGCAACAATAGTGTGTATGAGTCTATTTCTCAGCACTGACCAAAAAGTGTTTACCCAGCCTTAATTTGCTTATTTTTGTTCAGTGTATTTCTATCTATCTATCTATCTATCTATCTATCTATCTATCTATCTATCTATCTATCTATCTATCTATGACTATTGGATATAAGCTATTCCTGAATCTATGCGTCCATACTTTCAAAGATCTATAATGCCAACCAGAGAGCAACAGTTCAAACAGGTGGTGACCGGGGTGTGAAGGATCCTTAATGATGTTTGTGGCTCTGGTGAGATAGCAGAAGCGGGCAATGTCTTCCAGGGTGGGCAGACAACAACCAGTGATTTATGACTCTCTGGTGAGCCTTCTTGCCTTTTGCCCTGCTTCTGGCATACCACACTGTGATACAGTATGCCAGGATGCTCTTGATAGGTGAACGATAAAAAAACCACCAGTAGTTTTGAGTGCTCTCAGAAAGTCCAGTCTCTGTTGTGATTTTTTGACCATTGCTGTTGTGTTCTCAGACCAGGAAAGGTTCTCTGAAATGTGGGTTCCCAAGAATCTGAAGGTCTGCACACTTTCCACATGGTCTCCATTAATGTAAAGAGGAACTGGTTCTCTGCTGTGCTTTCTGAAGTCCAGAATGAGTTCCTTGGTTTTTGTGGTGTTCAGTGTTAAGTTATTCACTGAACACCACTCTGTCAGTCTCTGGAGCTCATCTCTGTAGGCTGACTCATCTCCTTCTAATATGAGCCCCATTACAGTGGTGTCGTCTGCAAACTTAAAGATAGTGTTAGTGGGATTGGTAGGAGTGCATTCATATGTGTTGTGAACGCTGGCCCGGACACATACAGACGGACATCTTAATTTCACCCAAAACACCGTTTATTTACAATATTTACAAGTTTGTAGTGCATCAACCCCAGTGCCTCTTGCACCGATTCCCCCAAAGTCCAGGGTTCACAGTCTCTGTGCCTTCTCTTCCTTGCCGCCTCCAATCCTCTCCCCAGCTCTGTCTCGCTACCTCCCGACATCCACCAATGACTGGAGGGAGGCGGCCCCTCTTATGGGAACCCGGATGGGCTCCAGCTGCTTCCCGGCAATTAGAATTGGCCACACCCCTGTGTGGCAGAAGTGCCGGCTGCGCACCCGGAAGCCGTCCGGGTGTCCCCGGTCGTCTTCCCCCCGGCAATTCCTGGTGTGGCGGAAGTGCCGGGCTCCTGGGATAAATAGGCACTGGGGTGCCGCCTGGCGGTGGCCACGGGTCCCTACAGGGCTGGGCTTCCAAGCCCTCTACCCGCTGCCCCCAACATAACCAGGACGGACGCCCCCTTGCGGTTTGGAGGAGGCAGAAGCCCTCCTCTCGTCCTCCTGGGCGTCCCGGGACCACAGTGTACAAAGAGTAAAGTAGTGGGCTCAACACACAACCTTTTGGAGATCCTGTGCTGAGTAGAACGGAGAAGGAGAGACGAGATGTAGAACACTGCCTTCTGTTTTTTACCTGTCCCCAAAATTAAGTAGGCTTAGAATTTGATGTAAACACCATGAATCTATGGATCTGTCCTGGCTTGTGTCAACATTACAGTTAGTTGTGACAGTCTAATGCTGTGAGGAATATTTCTGACACACATTAGGTTTCTTATTACCAGAGTGTTGCAGTATGTGAATGCCACAGTGTAGCAGTCTTGTTGCTTACAATGTGCATCCCCCTTATAGCTACAGCCTACCCTTTTGAATATACCTGTGGAGCTTGTGACACTAAATGAGACAACTCCATCTGGTCTTGTTTATTTTGCAGGAGCTCGCTGGTCAGGTTAGGGCAGAGGTCAGGCTGAAGTTTTTAGATCTGAGCTGAACATCAAAAGAATGTCAGTTGTCCATCAAGTATTTACTTCAAGTAGGTCCTATCTTACGTACCTCGCTTTATAACCCTAAGCAATACAAAAGGACTTTTTAAGTGATCTGATCTGACTGATCTCTGAACTCTGTTAAGTGCTCTCAGTCTTGTGGGTGATTGAATATTTACATTGATTTTTCCACATGTAACCTTATGCAGTATTTGCTCATAGATAGATAGATAAGATTATACTTTGTTTGTCCCCAAGGGGGAATTCAAATTTTATAGAACCTCCAAATTAAATAAATAAATAACATAAAAATAAACAACAACCCACCAACACACTCATAAAAACTGTTGGGTTGAATAACAGAGAACTGCAGCTGTCACTTCAGGCTTGTAGGTGTCAGTAAGATGAGGTCAGACCTGATCAGATTGTTCCACAGGTTTATATTTAAAGTCATTCATATTTTGAAAGAGGCGGTCAGCTTGTAATGTTCACGAATGGAACAGGCCTAATAGATACTTGATTCCTTGTTTGAAGTCCCCAGCATTCAGAATGATTCATCATTAAGATGTTGGTACAGAGTGAATCATTTCTGTTGCTGAGTCAGCCAGGATGATGTAACTTATTTTTCTAAGCCATGATATGGATGAATTCAGTCCACATTTCCACCTCTTGAGCACATATTTTAATTTTAACCCTTAAACTGCCACATACTTGGGGGGGTTAATGCACCCCTGGACGCCAAATACTTTTTTTACTGCACTTTTTAAGGAATCACAAACTGCAACACAATTCACACCAATGAAAAAAGTGAAATTTTAATGGAACACATATTGTTTTCATTCAAAGAGAATCACAATTACTGCAACACTGATCATTTTTCACACTGCCAATGAACTGTAAACAAGGCAGTGAGCTTTATAGCACAGAGGGCGGAAAAAACTACTACAACAATCTATTATTATATGTACAGAGGAGCAGTGCACCCCCCCTGGGCAGATGTATAAACAGTACAGCCCCATTGATGAAATTCAGTAAATGGGCCGGGAGAGGGCATCGGCTGGCATGAAGAGACCCCTGTTGAGCGAGCGAACTGCAGGTCAAGCGTGACCCACTCCTGTGAAGGGCCATCCACTTCAGAGGTGCATGATCCGTCACAGAGTGAAGACCCAAGAGGTAGTACGCAGCTGAGTTACGCCCATTTGATCGCCAGAGCCTCTTTCTTAGTCCAACAGTTTCCGGCTCAGGTACATAACGGGTGTTCAACACCGTCGGCGCTTTGGCTCTGGAGGATAAAGGGAGAGAGAAGTTAGGGGAGATCAAGATAGGTGCTGAAGTCAGAGCCCTTTTAAGTCACTGAATGCAGCCCCGCTTTATCAGACCATACCACCGTATTAGGAGCTCTTTTCTTTGTCAAGTCGGTCAAGGCGCGCTCTCTCGGAGAAGCGAGGCACAAACCGGCGGTAGTACCCGGCCAAACCGAGAAAGGATTGGACTTGCCGCTTGGTTTGCGGACGGGGCCAGGCCATTATGGCTTGCAACTTGGAACACTGTGGCCTCACAGTACCCCCCCACTAGGTAGCCCAAATATTTGGCTTCCTCAATCCAAAGAAACAGCCTCTCCCAGTGTCCGTAATACTGCTGTGACCTGCTGTATGTGTTCCTTCCAGGTGCATCCAGATAGGCAGCACAGAGCGAGTTATGGGGCGGAGCAACCCGAATGGAAGGACACGATACTGCCAGTGTCCGCTAGGAGTGCTAAGCGCGTTTTTCCTTCGCGGACTCCGTTAAAGGAACCTGCCAGTACCCCTTTGTCATGTCAAGTGTAGTCAAGAATTTGGCTGGTCCCAGTCTCGAGGAGGTCATCCACGCGAGGCATGGGATAAGCATCAATGGAAACTTGGTTAGCCGACGGAAGTCATTGCAAAACCTCCAACTGCCGTCAGGCTTAGCAATCAAGGCGATGGGACTGGACCAGGGACTACTACTTTCCTCGATTACTCCTAGTGCCAGCATTCGCTTGATTTCCAGTTCCACTTCTACTTTCTTTGCCTCCGGAGTCTGTAGGGTCGCTCACGGACGATCACCCCGGTCAGTCAATATGTCATGCGCAATCAGAGAGGTCCGACCGGTTTTCACTTACCACCTCTGGGACAGAGCGGATAGCTGCTTGAGCTCTTGTTTCTGCCTGGGGATAGCTGCTCGCGAAATTAAGGGAACTTACTTCCAAGAGAGAGCAGGGCTGTCCGGAGGAGGGATCGGGACCCTCTCCTTCCACGGTTTCAGCAGGTTTACATGATATATTCGCTCAGCTGGTCGGCGATTGGGCTGTTTCACCAAATAGTCAACCAATCCCTTCCTTTCCTTAATTTCGTAGGGGCCTAGCCAATGGCGAGCAGTTTAGAGTGAGAAGTTGGTACCAATACCATGACGCGATCCCCGGTTGGAACTCCGGAGAGTCGTGCCACGGTCATAAAGGCGGGCCTGTGCTGATTGCGCCTCCTCTATATGTACAGTAATTCAAATGGAGAGAACCCGTAGAGGCTTGAGGAACTTCCGATATGCAAAGAGGACAAGGGGAGGAGTTGGTCCCAATCCTCCCATCCTTGCTGCTGCCATCGGTTTGAGGATGATACACGAGGTCTTTAAATGCTTTATTTTCAGTAACTTGGCAGTCTCCTTGAGCGTTTCCGAGGTAAAAGGCGTTCCTTGGTCCGTCAGGACTTCTCTAGGAATGCCTACTGCGAAAAGACTCCTACTAGTTCCGTGCAATATTTTTGTGGTAGCCGGCGCGGAACGGCTTCAGGGAATCGGGTAGCATAATCCACGAGGGCGAGTATATATTTATATCCTCGGGCTGAGGGTTCTAGGGGTCCTACTATGTCAACCCCAATCCTATCAAAGGGAACGTCAATAAGGGGAAGGGGAACCAGAGGAGCACGGTCCTCCTAGGAATTTGCCGCAGTTGACATTCCGGACAGGAAATGCAAAGCGGCGAACCTCCTCATTAATCCCGGCCAGAAAAACGGAGCTTAATTCGCTCTAATGTTTTATCGGGCGAGATGGCCTCCAAGAAGGTGGGAGTGTGCTAACTTCGCAAACCTGCCGCCGGTAGGTCCGGGATTAGCAACAACTTCCGGACCTTCCCCTCATGTTCAGCGACCCGATACAACAATCATTATCAGCGACAAAGTGAGGTCCCTGTGGCATGGGCAAATCGCGCGTTGGCGTTAACGAGAACCACTGCATTCTTTATGTGTTTCAGAGAGTCGTCATTCCACTGTTCTCTCTTGAAAGAAGCCGGCGTCGCTCTAAACTGAAAGTGCAACTCAGAGAGCGGGTCGGTCTGACCTCAAGGGGCGGAGATTCCTCCTCGCTGCGGGCGCTAGTGGATGGCGTAGTAGCCCGCGACGGTCCGGGAGTGTCTTCGTCACTCTCTTGGCCTACCGCCCCACTCCCTGTCGGCTGATTACGGTGTGGAAGCAACTTGAGATGAATCGTTGTCATCTATACGAGGCCATAAGTTTTCGGGAATGCTTTCTAAACTACCGCGTTACTATCAGACCAGTCTCGCCCGAGGATTACGGGAAACGGAGGATCCGGATGCACCGCCACGGTAAGCTGTCGAAGGGTTCCTCCGAGACATACGTAACACCGGGCGGTATTGTACAAGCGGATATCTCCGTGTATACATTTTAGACTGGTCTTCTTTTAATCCACTGTTGCGGTAGAATAAAGCGGCGAGCAACGACAGACACGTTACTGCGGAATCGAACAGCGCTGTTATCTTATGTCCATTAATAAGAAGCTCCCCGTATGTTTATCCGCCAGGGGATTGCTAAGGGCACACAAACAACCCGCCATTGTCCCCTACGGTCCGCCTTGTTCCCGACAGGTCGCAAGCCAGACGGCCCGGCGACTTGAACAAGCTCTGGAATGCGTGGAAGGGACTGCTTTAGTGGACATAGCTCCCGGGTAGTCCACAGAGCGGCTGTTCTGCCCTCCCAGGTTTCACAGCCGGCCTCTGGGTTTGCAAGAGCTGCAGCAGCTCGTCCATAGAATGGAATTAGCCCCAGGCGGCTGGGCAAATTCCTGGGGTAGTTTTTAGCAGCAGAAAACAGGCCACTTGCTGCACTATTTGTAAGGGGTTAACTCAATGGCGTAGCCACTCACCCACCTGTTGCCAGAGAGCCATAGCCTGCTCTGACAGCCCTTTGCTTGGGTTAAACTCCCAGTTTATGATTTCCTTCACCTGCCGGCCTGGGGACAACCCATCGTTAACTGGGACCTTGGTCCCGATGGGCAGCTCGGCTTTCCTGCCAAGGAGAGCATACTGAGCCACTCGTGTGTGTTCCCCAGAAGCCAGCCCACGCCTGTGGGTCCCCTCTACGTTCTCCACGAGATGGGTGGTCCCCCGGTTATGCTCATGGAGCAGAGCCTGCACGCGTCCTTCCTGACCCTCTGGCACTCCCGCCCTGAAACTCGGCCCGGTACTCACCCACCTGGTTCCTGATAGTTCGTGTCCCGGGTTCATCGGGGACACCATCCTGCCGACTACGCCACTGTAATAAGTGGAGACCAGAGACGCGGAAAGGTTTGGGGCAGCCACCCGTTTATTACGGTTTCCCGGCTGCAAAAGTCGTTGAGGCATTGCAAAGTAGTTTTCACAACAGAGTCCAAAACAGAACTGCCTGCCTAAGCAAGGCAGTGAGCTTTATAGCACAGAGGGCGGAAATGATGTCGTCCTCTGGGCGGAACTGAAGTGACATCATCCTTGGGGCGGAACCGAAGTGACCTCATTCTTGGGGCGGAACCGGAAGTGATGTGTCCTTCCTGGAAATGGCGGCTCCTGGGGGGATTTTCCGGGGAAGACCTGCAGAGAACTCAGAAAGAGCGGTGCACCCCCCCTGGGCAGATGTATAAACAGTATTTCCTAAGCCCTTCAGCTGCTTCCCACACGTGTGTGACACAGGTTAGTCTAGTGCAGCGGCTCAAACCTAGGGACAGTGATGCTGATTCGTTAGGGGGTGCCAATGGTCATGACCTGGCTGCCCAACAAATGTATGGCACACACTGATCAGCTCCGGCGTGCTGGCAAATTGCATTAGGAATTGACTATAGCCGGTTGCAGCATTCAACGAATGTATGTCACTGAATATACTTGGCTCTGGCGTCCTGGAAAATTGCATTGGGAACCGAATATAGCTGGTTACAGTGGTTTAAGGGTTACTTGAAATGAGCACCCTTTTCACCATTGCACATTCCCAAATATCTTCAGTGCCCTTCTTGCTTTTTCCACTCTGCTGTAACCCGTTCAGTATTAAAATAGCATCTAAAAAAAGAGGTATAAGCCAGTTCTTCACAGTACCTAAACTTAACATAAGTCTCTTTGAGATATAACAGTTCAAACAGTTCAAGCAACATGGTTCTCTTCTAAAAAATTCTTTTTGTATTCCTGCTTATTTCTTATTCTAATTCAAAACTCTTTGTCTATTGTGTTGTGTTTAATGTTTGATATTTGTTTGTATCCAGTGTTACTAATTTGATTATTTTTTGTGCTGTCATTCCTTTTGTACCCTTTTGACTATTTTCAAAGTGTTTTTATCACTGGAAATGTGTTATGTAACACATTATTATTATTATTATTATTATTATTATTATTATTATTATGTCAAATGAATAGACAAAATACCACAAAAAAGATTTAGGGCAGCCACCCATATACTTGATATACGGTTACAAAATCGAGAAATTGGTTGCACATATGTATCCAGTTTTGAATACAACACAGATCTGATTTAGAGGAGATAAAATGGCAGTTTTATGGGAAAGCAGAGAAAGTGAGGTCATCAAGGCCAGAACCGGAAGTGAGGTCATCAGGGCCCAAACCAGAAGTGAGGTCATCAGGGCCCGAACAGGAAGTGAGGTCATCAGGGCCAAAACAGGAAGTGAGGTCATCAGGGCCAGAGCCGGAAGTGAGGTCCTCAGGGCCAGAACCGGAAGTGAGGTCATCAGGGCCAGGCAGAACTTCCCATAATTGGTCTGCAGAGGAATGAGAGACAGCGTTAGTGCACCACGCCTCCCCCTGGTCTGGTGTGGAATTACCCACATTTGAGCCCTTTAGCTCCCTCCCATGTGCACATGTTTGCCAATTATTATTATTATTAAAACAAATCTCAAGTTGGTTCTACTAAGATGAAAGATTTTTAGATGCCATTCTCCAGTCCCCAAATCTCAATGAAATGCAGGGCCTTTAGGATGAGGTAGAACAGCAGGTTTATGGCATGAAGTTTGTGATGCTAGTAAGTCAGAATGGACCAAAATCCCTAAGGAATGACCCCATATCCTTTTTGAAGAAGGATCCTTCCAGGTACTAGACTTATTAAAGGAGCTCCAGAGTATAGCATAGTGTTTGTTTGTTATTCCCATTTACGATAATTATGGTAGAGAATTGGTTGGGGTAATGTCTAGGTAAGTATGGCACAAAATCCAGATTACAGGATTTTCACAGCAGGACTGAACTAAACTAAACTGGATTTCCCTTTTAGAATTTAGGCCTTGGTTCAGATTGGCCCATGTTCATCCTGATTTTGGAAGCTCTGTGTTACTAGGAGACTTAATAAAGTTTTCATCTTTGAACAATGTAATAATGAATCCCAAATGATCTTTTATTTCAGGTGGAGATTAAAAACCACATATTTTTCTCTCCTATAAATTGGGATGACCTGTACAACAAGAGAATCAAGCCACCATATAATCCAAATGTGGTAAGTAGATGTTCATAAAGGACACAAATGAATTCAACTGTCTTAACATGAAAAAACAAACTACTGTTTTTTTTATTACTAGCTTTTAAAACAATGTCTCTGCGGTGGGCTGGCGCCCTGCCCGGGGTATGTTTCCTGCCTTGCGCCCTGTGTTGGCTGGGTTTGGCTCCAGCAGACCCCCGTCCCGTGACCCTGTAGTTAGGGTATAGCGGGTTGGATAATGGATGGATGGAAAACAATGTCTTCAGACAGGACTTGATTGTACAGGGCCAATTTGTGTAATACATCTCTGACTAATATTTATGCCTCATAATTACAGGGCAATTCAAGAGACTAGCAATGTAACCATATGCATCCATCCAACCATTATCCAACCCGCTATATCCTAACTACAGGGTCACGGGGGTCTGCTGGAGCCAATCCCAGCCAACACAGGGCACATGGCAGGAAACAAACCCCGGGCAGAGTGCCAGCCCACCACAGGTAACCATACACAGATGGCTTAAAGATGACAAAAGCAAGCATTATTTTCAAATATACTGAGAACGCGGTTCTTTGTAAAAGGAGCACTAAGGTAGAAGAGAGCCACACTGTGGCTCAGAAGAGACTACAGATATATTTTCAATCAGGCTGTGCTATCACTGAGGTACCAAACGTCTTGGAGCTGCTGGGAAGAGGCCTGAACTGATGCAATATTTAAATGGAATTTCAGCAATGAAGGGGAGGCGATTTTATTTCTTCTCCCCACATTAAAGGAAGCCGCACCATTGACTATTTTTTTGATTTCGGTTCCATTCATTCATTATCCAGCGTGATTACAGTTCTCTTAGGATCTGGTGTGCTTGGTTTTGTTTGCAAAGTGTTTTGTTTGATTTGTCTGCTTTGGAGCTATCAGGCAGATTTTCTTCCTCGTATAACAGATTAGTCTTGGTGCTGCCACAACACTCTGTTCTACTTCACGTCTGTGAAGCTGATGTCACATTAAGTGACTTCTTGTCGTGGAGTATGTCAGATTTGCTGACCACAGTTACTGACCATGTCACCGAATAGTGTCACTTTAAATGACTGCAAATCACTGGGTGTGTCTGAACACCAGTTTTCCAGTGCGGTTGTGCTCGCCCCTTTTTCTGACAGCCAATAGCGTGCTGCCTAATGCAGCAGATGCTGTACTGGCACTGTACAAAGGGTTAACGGCCATGGCAAGTTCAGCAGAAATTTCTACCCTTCCTTGTGTCCATTCTGGCATGGGTGTGTAAACCTTAAGACATCACACAGCTGAGCATCTCTTGTGTTTGGGAGGACTAAAGCACCCGCGCTCCTTACTCCTCACCACTACATTCTAATCTATTCTACTTCAGGATGAACATTTGTTGGTTGTCAGCTCTTGTCTACTCCGAGCCAATACTACGGCTAAAAAAAAAACAAACCTGTCTGATTTTGGGACAGGGAGCTGTGGCTTAGTTGGCGTGAGTTGCTGGGTATGTCACATTGGGTGA